>NW_022986297.1:142500-143811 GCF_902500255.1 Thalassophryne amazonica
TGTATGTGTCTGTGTCTCTGTATGGTTCTCTGTATATGTCTGTGTCTCTGTATGTTTCTCTGTATGTGTCTGTGTCTCTGTATGTTTCTCTGTATGGGTCTATGTCTCTGTATGTGTCTGTGTCTCTGTATGTGTCTCTGTATGTTTCTCTGTATGTGTCTGTGTCTCTGTATGTGTCTGTGTCTCTGTATGGGTCTATGTCTCTGTATGTGTCTGTGTCTCTGTATGTGTCTGTGTCTCTGTATGTTTCTCTGTATGGGTCTGTGTCTCTGTATGTGTCTGTGTCTCTGTATGTGTCTGTGTCTCTGTATGTTTCTCTGTATGTGTCTGTGTCTCTGTATGTGTCTGTGTCTCTGTATGTTTCTCTGTATGTGTCTGTGTCTGTGTATTTGTCCGTGTCTCTGTCCGTGTCTCTGTCTTTATCTCTTTCTGTGTCTCTGTCTTTGTCTCTGTCTGTGTCTCAGTATGTGTCCGTGTCTCTGTATGTGTCTGTGTCTCTGTATGTGTCTGTGTCTCTCTCTGTTTCTCTGTATGTGTCTCTGTATGTGTCTGTGTCTCTGTCTGTGTCTCTGTATGTGTCTGTGTCTCTCTCTGTTTCTCTGTATGTGTCTCTGTATGTGTCCATGTCTCTGTCTTTATCTCTTTCTGTGTCTCCGTCTTTGTCTCTGTCTGTGTCTCAGTATGTGTCCGTGTCTCTGTATGTGTCTGTGTCTCTGTCTGTGTCTCTGTAAGTGTCTGTGTCTCTCTCTGTTTCTCTGTATGTGTCTCTGTATGTGTCCGTGTCTCTGTCTTTATCTCTTTCTGTGTCTCCGTCTTTGTCTCTGTCTGTGTCTCAGTATGTGTCCGTGTCTCTGTATGTGCCTGTTTCTCTGTATGTGTCCGTGTCTCTGTCTGTTTCTCTGTATGTGTCCGTGTCTCTGTCTTTATCTCTTTCTGTGTCTCTGTCTTTGTCTCTGTCTGTGTCTCAGTATGTGTCCGTGTCTCTGTATGTGTCTGTGTCTCTGTATGTTTCTCTGTATGTGTCTGTGTCTCTGTCTGTGTCTCTGTATGTTTCTCTGTATGGGTCTGTGTCTCTGTATGTTTCTCTGTATGTGTCTGTGTCTCTGTATGTGTCTGTGTCTCTGTCCGTGTCTCTGTATGTGTCCGTGTCTCTGTTTTTATCTCTTTCTGTGTCTCCGTCTTTGTCTCTGTCTGTGTCTCAGTATGTGTCCGTGTCTCTGTGTGTGTCTGTGTCTCTGTATGTGTCTGTGTCTCTGTCTGTGTCTCTGTATGTGTCTGTGTCTCTGTATGTGTCTGTGTCTCTGTATGTGT
>NW_022986297.1:144057-194548 GCF_902500255.1 Thalassophryne amazonica
CTGTTGTCTCTGTGTCTCTGTCTGTGTCTCTGTATGTTTCTCTGTATGTGTCTGTCTCTGTATGTTTCTCTGTATGTGTGTCTCTGTATGTGCCTGTGTCTCTGTATGTTTCTCTGTATGCGTCTGTGTCTCTGTATGTTTCTCTGTATGTGTCTGTGTCTCTGTATGTGTCTGTTTGTCTGTATGTGTCTGTGTCTCTGTATGTGTCTGTGTCTCTGTAGGTGTCTGTGTCTCTGTAGGTGTCTGTTTGTCTGTATGTGTCTGTGTCTCTGTAGGTGTCTGTGTCTCTATATGTGTCTGTCTGTAGGTGTCTGTGTCTCTGTGTGTGTCTCTGTGTGTGTCTGTGTCTCTGTAGGTGTCTGTGTCTCTGTAGGTGTTTGTGTCTCTGTATGTATCTGTGTCTCTGTATGTGTCTGTGTCTCTGTAGGTGTTTGTGTCTCTGTGTGTGTCTGTGTCTCTGTGTGTGTCTGTCTCTCTGTGTGTGTCTGTGTCTCTGTAGGTGTCTGTGTCTCTGTATGTGTCTGTATCTCTGTGTGTGTCTGTGTCTCTGTGTGTGTCTGTGTCTCTGTAGGTGTTTGTGTCTCTGTATGTGTCTGTGTGTCTGTGTCTCTGTAGGTGTCTGTGTCTCTATATGTGTCTGTGTCTCTGTATGTGTCTGTGTCTCTGTCTCTGTATGTGTCTGTGTCTCTATATGAGTCTGTGTCTCTGTATGTGTCTGTGTCTCTATATGTGTCTGTGTCTCTGTATGTGTCTGTGTCTCTGTATGTGTCTGTGTCTCTGTATTGTCTGTGTCTCTATATGTGTCTGTGTCTCTGTATGTGTCTGTGTCTCTATATGTGTCTGTGTCTCTGCATGTGTCTGTGTCTCTGTATGTGTTTGTGTCTCTGCATGTGTTTGTGTCTCTGTATGTGTCTGTGTCTCTGTATGTGTTTGTGTCTCTGTATGTGTCTGTGTCTCTGTATGTGTTTGTGTCTCTGTATGTGTCTGTATCTCTGTATGTGTCCGTGTCTCTGTCTTTATCTCTTTCTGTGTCTCTGTCTGTGTCTCAGTATGTGTCTATGTCTCCATATGTTTCTCTGTATGTCTCTGTGTCTCTGTATGTTTCTCTTTATGTGTCTGTCTCTGTATGTTTCTCTCTCTGTATGTGTCTGTGTCTCTGTATGTTTCTCTGTATGTGCCTGTGTCTCTGTATGTTTCTCTGTATGTGTCTGTGTCTTTGTATGTGCCTGTGTCTCTGTATGTTTCTCTGTATGTGCCTGTGTCTCTGTATGTTTCTCTGTATGTGTCTGTGTCTTTGTATGTGCCTGTGTCTCTGTATGTTTCTCTGTATGTGTCTGTATGCGTCTGTTTGTCTTTATGTGTCTGTGTCTCTGTAGGTGTCTGTGTCTCTATATTTGTCTGTGTCTCTGTATGTGTCTGTTTGTCTGTATGTGTCTGTGTCTCTGTATGTGTCTGTGTCTCTATATGTGTCTGTGTCTCTGTATGTGTCTGTTTGTCTGTATGTGTCTGTGTGTCTGTATGTGTCTGTCTGTATGTGTCTGTGTCTCTGTAGGTGTCTGTGTCTCTATATGTGTCTGTGTCTCTGTATGTGTCTGTGTGTCTGTATGTGTCTGTGTCTCTGTGTGTGTCTCTGTGTGTGTCTGTGTCTCTGTAGGTGTCTGTGTCTCTGTAGGTGTTTGTGTCTCTGTATGTGTCTGTGTCTCTGTATGTGTCTGTGTCTCTGTAGGTGTTTGTGTCTCTGTGTGTGTCTGTGTCTCTGTATGTGTCTGTCTCTCTGTAGGTGTCTGTCTCTCTGTAGGTGTCTGTGTCTCTATATGTGTCTGTGTCTCTGTAGGTGTCTGTGTCTCTGTATGTGTCTGTGTCTCTGTGTGTCTGTGTCTCTGTATGTGTCTGTGTCTCTGTGTGTGTCTGTGTCTCTGTAGGTGTCTGTGTCTCTGTATGTGTCTGTGTCTCTGTAGGTGTCTGTGTCTCTGTAGGTGTCTGTGTCTCTATATGTGTCTGTGTCTCTGTATGTGTCTGTGTCTCTTTCTCTGTGTCTGTGTCTCTGTAGGTGTTTGTGTCTCTGTATGTGTCTGTGTCACTACATGTGTTTGTGTCTCTGTATGTGTCTGTGTCACTACATGTGTTTGTGTCTCTATATGTGTCTGTGTCTCTGTATGTGTCTGTGTCTCTGTATGTGTCTGTGTCTCTATATGTGTCTGTGTCTCTGTATGTGTCTGTGTCTCTGTCTCTGTGTCTCTGTAGGTGTCTGTGTCTCTATATGTGTCTGTGTCTCTGTATGTGTCTGTGTCTCTATATGTGTCTGTGTCTCTGTATGTGTCTGTGTCTCTGTGTCTCTGTAGGTGTCTGTGTCTCTATATGTGTCTGTGTCTCTGTATGTGTCTGTGTCTCTGTATGTGTCTGTCTCTGCATGTGTTTGTGTCTCTGTATGTGTCTGTGTCTCTGTATGTGTCTGTGTCTCTGCATGTGTCTGTGTCTCTGCATGTGTTTGTGTCTCTGCATGTGTCTGTGTCTCTGTATGTGTCTGTGTCTCTATATGTGTCTGTGTCTCTGTATGTGTCTGTGTCTCTGTGTGTGTCTGTGTCACTACATGTGTTTGTGTCTCTGTATGTGTCTGTGTCTCTGTGTCTCTATATGTGTCTGTGTCTCTGTGTGTGTCTGTGTCTCTGTGTGTGTCTGTGTCTCTGTATGTGTCTGTGTCACTACATGTGTTTGTGTCTCTGTATGTGTCTGTGTCTCTATATGTGTCTGTGTCTCTGTATGTGTCTGTGTCTCTGTGTGTGTCTGTGTCTCTGTGTGTGTCTGTGTCTCTGTATGTGTCTGTGTCACTACATGTGTTTGTGTCTCTATATTTGTCTGTGTCTCTGTATGTGTCTGTTTGTCTGTATGTGTCTGTGTCTCTGTATGTGTCTGTGTCTCTATATGTGTCTGTGTCTCTGTATGTGTCTGTTTGTCTGTATGTGTCTGTGTGTCTGTATGTGTCTGTCTGTATGTGTCTGTGTCTCTGTAGGTGTCTGTGTCTCTATATGTGTCTGTGTCTCTGTATGTGTCTGTGTGTCTGTATGTGTCTGTGTCTCTGTGTGTGTCTCTGTGTGTGTCTGTGTCTCTGTAGGTGTCTGTGTCTCTGTAGGTGTTTGTGTCTCTGTATGTGTCTGTGTCTCTGTATGTGTCTGTGTCTCTGTAGGTGTTTGTGTCTCTGTGTGTGTCTGTGTCTCTGTATGTGTCTGTCTCTCTGTAGGTGTCTGTCTCTCTGTAGGTGTCTGTGTCTCTATATGTGTCTGTGTCTCTGTAGGTGTCTGTGTCTCTGTATGTGTCTGTATCTCTGTGTGTCTGTGTCTCTGTATGTGTCTGTGTCTCTGTGTGTGTCTGTGTCTCTGTAGGTGTCTGTGTCTCTGTATGTGTCTGTGTCTCTGTAGGTGTCTGTGTCTCTGTAGGTGTCTGTGTCTCTATATGTGTCTGTGTCTCTGTATGTGTCTGTGTCTCTTTCTCTGTGTCTGTGTCTCTGTAGGTGTTTGTGTCTCTGTATGTGTCTGTGTCACTACATGTGTTTGTGTCTCTGTATGTGTCTGTGTCACTACATGTGTTTGTGTCTCTATATGTGTCTGTGTCTCTGTATGTGTCTGTGTCTCTATATGTGTCTGTGTCTCTGTATGTGTCTGTGTCTCTGTGTCTCTGTATGTGTCTGTGTCTCTATATGTGTCTGTGTCTCTGTATGTGTCTGTGTCTCTGTGTCTCTGTAGGTGTCTGTGTCTCTATATGTGTCTGTGTCTCTGTATGTGTCTGTGTCTCTGTATGTGTCTGTCTCTGCATGTGTTTGTGTCTCTGTATGTGTCTGTGTCTCTGTATGTGTCTGTGTCTCTGCATGTGTCTGTGTCTCTGCATGTGTTTGTGTCACTACATGTGTTTGTGTCTCTGTATGTGTCTGTGTCACTACATGTGTTTGTGTCTCTATATGTGTCTGTGTCTCTGTATGTGTCTGTGTCTCTATATGTGTCTGTGTCTCTGTATGTGTCTGTGTCTCTGTCTCTGTGTCTCTGTAGGTGTCTGTGTCTCTATATGTGTCTGTGTCTCTGTATGTGTCTGTGTCTCTGTATGTCTCTGTGTCTCTGTAGGTGTCTGTGTTCTATGTGTCTCTGTATGTGTCTGTGTCTCTATATGTGTCTGTGTCTCTGTAGGTGTCTGTGTCTCTATATGTGTCTGTGTCTCTGTATGTGTCTGTGTCTCTGTATGTGTCTGTCTCTGCATGTGTTTGTGTCTCTGTATGTGTCTGTGTCTCTGTATGTGTCTGTGTCTCTGCATGTGTCTGTGTCTCTGCATGTGTTTGTGTCTCTGCATGTGTCTGTGTCTCTGTATGTGTCTGTGTCTCTATATGTGTCTGTGTCTCTGTATGTGTCTGTGTCTCTATATGTGTCTGTGTCTCTGTATGTGTCTGTGTCTCTGTGTGTGTCTGTGTCACTACATGTGTTTGTGTCTCTGTATGTGTCTGTGTCTCTGTATGTGTCTGTGTCTCTATATGTGTCTGTGTCTCTGTATGTGTCTGTGTCTCTGTGTGTGTCTGTGTCTCTGTGTGTGTCTGTGTCACTACATGTGTTTGTGTCTCTGTATATGTCTGTGTCTCTGTGTGTGTCTGTGTCTCTGTGTGTGTCTGTGTCACTACATGTGTTTGTGTCTCTGTATATGTCTGTGTCTCTGTGTGTGTCTGTGTCACTACATGTGTTTGTGTCTCTGTATGTGTCTGTGTCTCTGTATGTGTCTGTGTCTCTATATGTGTCTGTGTCTCTGTATGTGTCTGTGTCTCTGTGTGTGTCTGTGTCTCTGTGTGTGTCTGTGTCACTACATGTGTCTGTGTCTCTGTATGTGTCTGTGTCTCTGTGTCACTACATGTGTTTGTGTCTCTGTATGTGTCTGTGTCACTACATGTGTTTGTGTCTCTGTATGTGTCTGTGTCACTACATGTGTTTGTGTCTCTATATGTGTCTGTGTCTCTGTATGTGTCTGTGTCTCTATATGTGTCTGTGTCTCTGTATGTGTCTGTGTCTCTGTCTCTGTGTCTCTGTAGGTGTCTGTGTCTCTATATGTGTCTGTGTCTCTGTATGTGTCTGTGTCTCTATATGTGTCTCTGTATGTGTCTGTGTCTCTATATGTGTCTGTGTCTCTGTATGTGTCTGTGTCTTTATATGTGTCTGTCTCTGCATGTGTTTGTGTCTCTGCATGTGTCTGTGTCTCTGTATGTGTCTGTGTCTCTGTATGTGTCTGTGTCTCTGCATGTGTCTGTGTCTCTGCATGTGTCTGTGTCTCTGCATGTGTTTGTGTCTCTGTATGTGTCTGTGTCTCTGTATGTGTCTGTGTCTCTGTATGTGTTTGTGTCTCTGTATGTGTCTGTGTGTCTGTCTCTCGAGAACCTGTGCAGCTTCTGTCTGCTGCTCCGTCCTGTCCGTGAAGTGGACCAGAGGACAAAATGGATCTAATCCCAACTCACATCTCATGTACCTTCTGGAAAACTGAAGCTGAAATTTTACATCTTCTTAAGAAATCAAACCTCTGACTTGTCTAAACAAAAACTGGCTGTAAAAGTGATGATTTACTATAAATTCATCAGAGGGAGTCAATAACTGTGTCCAGCATACATTTAATATCAGGATTGTTTTGTTTCACTTTATGAAACCATTTTGATTTGTTCTTGTTGCCAAAGAAATTTGGACATTAAAAAATTGTTTTCATAAAACAATTTTATTTATTTATTTTGGGGGTGGGGGGGCGTTTATTTCTGCCTGTGTATTAAAATGTAATATATGGGGTACCAACAATTTTGTCCGTGTGTGTGTGTGCGTGTGCATGTGTGTGTCTCGTTGGCAGTGAAGCCTCGTGGTTCTGATCGTCAGTCAAAACGCGGCGTCTGAGGTTAAACCTGAGACTTCTTCGGCGTTCAGATCAAAGAGCTGTGATCATCTTCAGACATGAGACACACCTTTTGTGCACGTTTGCGACGGAGACAAAAACTCCTTCAAATCCAGATCAGGAGGAGTAGTGATCAGAGCGCACACCTCCATCAGTGCCCGTGCTCTGCCCCGCCCCTTTTCTCTGACTCCTTCCTGAAATGTGAACATTTTAGTTCTTGAATCACTTTTCAGGACTTCAACAAGAAATGAATGAGAGAAAAAATAATTGTGAGACATCTGAAGCAGAAGAGCAGTCCGAGCGTGCAGGCCAGCTGCCATGTGGAACTGATCTGGATCCACAACCTGATCTGCAGCTCTGTCACGCTGCGCGTACAGTCGACAGGTTCCACCCTCTTCCTGGAATTGTTTGTAATGTTTCTTCTCACAAGACATAAAAAAAATTTCTGTCTTTGATACTGTTCACCGAGCTTTGATCCTGATTCCTGGTCTTTGACACTACCTCATCCTGCCAAAAAAGAGACAACTCCTTGAAGATCCAGACCAGATTTTAATTTCTTCTTCCTCTTCTGGACGAACTGTAAAGTTTCACAGTGAATTAATGATGTCTTTTTCTGCAGCAACAACAGAAAGAAGAAAACAACACTGAAACTAGACCGGAACTCGTTAGACCAAGAACCTGGGCAGATCCGCAAAAACTGTTTTTTTTTTTCTCATCCTGATTAAAACATTTCACTGAACTTTAAAGACACTTGTGATAAAATTCAGTTTTTTTCATTTTAGCAGCTTCATTAAAATCAATTGTGTTGGTTTGAAAATTAATTGAAATTTTTTTTTAAACAAAAGCACAAAAGATTTTTTTTTTAAATCAAACTCAAACCTGAGCCTTTAAAATAAAAGAACATTTTAATTGAAATATTTTATCAGAACAAAAATTGTCAAAAATGATGAGATTAAATAGAACTGTTATCATTTTAATTTAATCTTTGGTTATCTCATGATTCATTTTCAGATGAACAAGAATCCAAATTTTAAATTAAGATACATTTTTCTGTTTGTTGAAAGAAGAAAATGTCAGGGTTTTTTTTCAACATTTTAAAGAAATTTGGCTTTAATCATTTAAGGAAGTTTTTTTTAAATCTGAGGAACGATGTTTAATTTTTTTGTGCATTTGTCTGATTGCTGTGACACCATCACCTTTTTTCTATTTAAATCATCCATCTGACATTACCCACAATGCCGTGCACCCCCACCCACATAATGCCTCCATCAGTTTTCACTCTTGTCCTCTAATTGGCTCAATTAAGGAGCATCTTCATGCCTGATTTCTGCGCCACCAGGCGTCCGTCGGGCCGCTGATTAGTGACTGAGTGAGGAAGCACAGAAACATCTGCCGTCTGCGGCGAGCTGATTAACGCTCAGCTCGCCACCACCAGGCGTTAGAGATGAATCAGAATCCAACTGGAGATCCAGCTGGAACCAGAACCCTGTCTCCAGCCTGTCTCATTAGTTACCAGGAACCAGCTTTAATCTGCAGTTGGTCAAATATTCACACGTTCACATTCACTCAGGGATCTGTTTTCAGTTTGTCGTGGTTACGCTTTTGTCTGTTCACACCGTCTGTGTACTTTATTACACGCACTTGCAGGAAAGGACAGAAATGCTCACCCTGGGACGACGTCAGAAGACGTTTGGTGAGTGTCAGGTTCTGACAGGTGGTGGCGCTGTGGCGTGGCAGCGTGAAGAGAAAAGTTTAATTTGACTTTCTGAGTTTGGGTTATAAATGCTAAAATCCTCCACAAACGCGTGTAAAGGATTCTCGCCACCATTTGTTTAACCGGTAGCAAACGAGTGAAGGTCCGGGTTCTTGGCTCATAGAACCGTCACTGAAGTGGACTCTGTGCGGTTGACGGATCCTAAAAGTCCAATGTTTGTGCCAGTTCAGTTCAAGTTACAGTCCTCAACATCGCAAGTTACAGTCCATCATAGAGGGCGCCGAATAAACGCATTCACCATCGGAAGAACAACCACCGGAGTCATGCGCTTCAGTGCAGCCCAACTCAGATATGGTGTCCACAATGACACTCTTGATCACATTCCTTCCACATTTGGTGGTGGTGGTGTCGCGATCAGCCACATTGTTGCCATACTCTGCCACATTGTTGCCATGCTCTGCCGTGTTGTTGCCATGCTCTGCTGCATTGTTGCCATGCCATGCTTTGCTCCATTGCCATGCTCTGCCGCGTTGTTGCCATGCTCTGCCGTGTTGTTGCCATGCTCTGGTGCATTGTTGCCATGCTCTGCCGCGTTGTTGTCATACTCTGGTGCATTGTTGCCATGCTCTACCGCGTTGTTACCATGCTCTACCGCATTGTTGCCATGCTCTACCGCGTTGTTGCCATGCTCTACCGCGTTGTTGCCATGCTCTGCCGCGTTGTCGCCATGCTCTGCTGCATTGTTGCCATGCTCTGCCGCGTTGTCGCCATGCTCTGCTGTGTTGTTGCCATGCTCTGCTGCATTGTTGCCATGCTCTGCTGCATTGTTACCATGCTCTGCTGCATTGTTGCCATGTCATGCTCTGCCGCATTGTTGCCATGCTCTGCTGCATTGTTACTATGCTCTGGTGCATTGTTGCCATGCCATGCTCTGCAGCATTGTTGCCATGCTCTGCCATGTTGTTGCCATGCTCTCGTGCATTGTTGCCATGCTCTGCCGTGTTGTTGCCATGCTCTCGTGCAATGTTGCCATGCTCTGCTGTGTTGTTGCCATGCTCTCGTGCATTGTTGCCATGCTCTGCCGTGTTGTTGCCATGCTCCCGTGCATTGTTGCCATGCTCTGCCGTGTTGTTGCCATGCTCTGGTGCATTGTTGCCTTGCCATGCTCTGCCCCATTGTTGCCATGCTCTGCCGCATTGTTGCCATGCTCTGCTGCATTGTTACTATGCTCTGGTGCATTGTTGCCATGCCATGCTCTGCCATGTTGTTGCCATGCTCTCGTGCATTGTTGCCATGCTCTGCCGTGTTGTTGCCATGCTCTCGTGCATTGTTGCCATGCTCTGCCGCGTTGTCACCATACTCTGGTGCATTGTTGCCATGCTCTACCGCGTTGTTACCATGCTCTACCGCGTTGTTACCATGCTCTACCGC
This sequence comes from Thalassophryne amazonica, assembly GCF_902500255.1. Classification (NCBI taxonomy): domain Eukaryota; kingdom Metazoa; phylum Chordata; class Actinopteri; order Batrachoidiformes; family Batrachoididae; genus Thalassophryne; species Thalassophryne amazonica. The sequence continues at coordinate 153,101 of NW_022986297.1, forward strand.
GTTGTTACCATGCTCTACCGCGTTGTTGCCATGCTCTGCCACGTTGTCGCCATGCTCTGCTGCATTGTTGCCATGCTCTGCCGCGTTGTCGCCATGCTCTGCTGCATTGTTGCCATGCTCTGCCGCGTTGTCGCCATGCTCTGCTGCATTGTTGCCATGCTCTGCCGCGTTGTCGCCATGCTCTGCTGCATTGTTGCCATGCTCTGCCGCATTGTCGCCATGCTCTGCTGCATTGTTGCCATGCTCTGCCGCGTTGTCGCCATGCTCTGCTGCATTGCTGCCATGCTGTGCCACGTTGTTGCCATGCTCAGCCATGTTGTTGCCACACTTTGCCCTGATGTTGCTGCACTTGGCCATGGTGTTGCCGCGCTCTGCTATGTTCTTTTTTGAATTTATACATTTATTTTTGTCGCACTTTAAGAACAATCCAAAGAGCATAGAATTCTAAAATTAGTAAAACAAACATACTCAAATAAAAAGTTAAAACTTTATTTCAAACATAAAGTTTAAATTGATGCTAATTATGCTAACTGTACAAAATTTTTTAAAAAGTTGCGAGGTTTTGATTGAAAGCTTTCATTAGAATTTGCAAATGTCATTTGGCAGGAAATTTACTCCATAATTTTGGAGCTGGACGTGATGTTGGTTACATGAGGCGTGACGTAAGGCTCAAAACCACAATCGGTGAAACCTCACACAAGGTGAACATGGGGTCATGTGATCGTTGGCGTTTGAACGCCGAATCGTCTTAAGTGGACCAAGAACTCAAATTCCTGGATCAGTGTCTGTAAACAGACCCCACGAGATGACCCACACTTTGATCTGTGCCGTGCCGATTTTTATTCTCATGGATTTCTGATGGTTGATATATAATCAAGCAGCAGCTAACGAGATACAAACACACACAGAAAACTATGAACCTGGTTCCAGGTTGGATTTCTGAGCCGACCATCCTGTCCAACTCTGACTTTACTTCAGACCAGCTGATTGTATTTGACCCCACTGACCTTGAGCCAAATAAATGTCGTCTGGCTGACCTTGCCAGGGTCTGTGTGTGTCTGGGGGTGGGGCGCCCCTGCACGGGGTCCCTTTATTCAGAGAGTAGCATCAACTCAGAACATGGCGCCATTTTGGTTCCAACTGCACTGAACGACTAATTGAACCTTTAATGTTTTCAACATTTTTTTAAAATCATTTAACCACAAACAGAAACACATCCAGGTACAGGTGCTATCAAAATAAATATAAAAATAGTTAAGCTATCAAATTTACATAAATTTACCATTCATGATGATTTATTTGATTAATTTAAAGCCTGATTTATGCAGCTGCAGCTCTGTAACTCCGTGTCATACAGTGACGTGTGTGACAGTTTTAAAGTTCTCCATCTCTGGATTTTGCTTTATTCTAGACTAATTTGACCTTCAACAAGCTTTTCTTTCTACAATCATCACCTCCAAATCAAAGGTAAGCTGAACAATTTCATCTTTTTCTGACTTTGTGCTGTAAATATGCAGACTTTTCTGATCCATTTATCAGCGTGCACACTGAAAAAACTATTATAATATGAAAGAGTGAAAGCAGAAAAGTGTCAAATCACAGCCTTTTGTGTCTGAATTAACAGGTGCACGTCAGGCTGTGGCACGTTGTCTGAGTCTGAGCACACTGTGAAAAAATAAATGGTCAGACTTTTAATCACATAAATGACTCCGGTCCCACATTTGAGGGGTTGCTACAGTATATAAAATCCATTATATACAATGTTTATTACATGGAAAACCTTACAAAAACCTTGGGACTTTTTTTGTTCAGTGATTGCAAATATCTGGTTTATGCGATAAAATGGACTGCATTTATATACCGCTTTTCCATCTGCATCAGACACTCAAAGCGCTTTACAATAATGCCTCACATTAACCCCGATGTGAGGCTGCTGCCATACAAAGCACTCACTACTAGGGATGGGTATTGATAAGATTTTATCGATATCGATGCCATTATCGATTCTGCTTATCGATCCGATTCCTTATCGATTCCCTTATCGATACCTCATGAATTTTGTACTAAAAGTAGGCTTTACAGGTTTTCTATGTATTTCATTGAGTCTTAAAGTAAATAAATATGAAATTGGTCACTGTATCCTTGATCTCTGGACATAAATAAAAATAAACAAAAAGTTGTTTCCGACTGGATTCTATCGTTTTGACTTGACTTGTCAGAGAGCCGCGCAGCGTTTGGAGCTGTGTGAACAGAACGGAGGATGATTCTCGTTTCTTTCTCACAACAAGACAGGAGTCCCAGTTAGTAACTTTAATCCGCACAAACGTGACTCACAATTGACATATTCAGGGATGAAAGTGGTGAAAAACATAAAAAGCTGAAACCCAAAATTACTCCCCAACACCACCTGCACGAAAATGTTTCAATTCTAGAAGCTCTGAAATGCAATCTGGGACTATTCCAGACAATAAACTGCAGTGAGTGCAGCATCTATTTAGTGAAGGGAAAAAAACCCACAACTTTCCTTATGCAAATTCATTCCAGTAGTATTCTGCTCTTACTAGGATGCAGCAGTTTTCTAGTTTGGCAGATAGTTCTGGAGGAAATCACTGAAGAAATTAACACATTGAAAATATGGTTTGACCGAAACAAACTGTCATTAAACTTAAATAAAACAGGGATAAAATGGAGGAGTAAGAGTCACTAGGTGTTCACAGGAAACATTTATTTCTGTATGTATTTATTTATTTATTTATGTATGTTCATTGTTAGTTGCTTTTATATTTTCTGTTGTGTTTCTATTCAGGTTCTTTTTGTCTCTTTCTCTAAAATTGTATATAATAATTATTAGATTATTAATATATAAACAAAAATTTAAGAAATATTACAATTTGAAAACAAATGCACCCGAACGTGATGACAGCTGCAACTGCTTAATGCTAACTTTTAACATTGAAAATGCCATAGACATGCTAACATGTTAGCATCGCTCCCCTTTTTAAGTTATAAAATACATCTATCAACTGTTTCAGAAGACCATAACAGGTCGGTTTAACATAGAAAGGTAAATAATACTCACAGACGTATACTCTTTGGGGTTTTAGCGGGGGAAATTAAGCGAAAGAAAGAAAGAATAAATGAATCAATAGATCGAAGCATTGCTTCAATCTGCGAACCACTGCTTCAGTTGGTTCAAGGTTCAAAGCAAAGCCGCGCTGCAGAAAAGTTGATTAAGGCCCCGCTGCAGGGTCTGTAATCAATGTAGAGAAATGATCATTTTCCTGACAAACACCCGCCAAAACAACGGCCACTTTGAAGGACCGATAACAGAATCGTTAAGCACAAAGCTTATTGATGTCGGTGGATTGAATAATTTCTTAACGATACCTGAAAGGAACCGGTTCTCGATACCCAACCCTACTCACTACACACCAGGAGCAACTAGGGGATTAAGGATCCTTAGGGTCCTTAGTTATTTTCCGGTCAGGCTGGGATTTAAACTGAGGATCCTCTGTTCTCAAGCCCAACACTTAACCACTAGACCATCACCTCCCCAAATAACCTACGATGACGGTTTAGGTGAGTTTTACTGAAGATGGGACTGAACAATAAATTTACCTCAAAACTTTGATGATGAAGTCACTTCCATCCCACACGCTGACTTTATTTTCCAGAATGTTTCTTCTGTTCAGATCTGAAGGGAATCTGTACATCTTGAAGCCCTTGTTGTGTCTATTTGTGCCTCCAAATGCACAACAACCTGGCATTTTCAGCAAACAAATAAATAAAAAAGCTGGATTTACATGCAGACAGATTAACAGTGACCACTATTTTGAACCCAAGATGGCACCATGAGCCACGTGACCGATTTTATTTATTCATTTATTTATTTATTTACAGCTCGTCATGTAACTACTCTAAATGAAGGGACTCTAACCCTGCAGGGCGTCTCTGGGGTTGACTGTCATCCAGACTTCAATCTTAGTGGAAATCATCCACAGGAAGTGGGAGTGGTCAGAGAACAAAGAAACAAAGGAATGTTGCTCAAATTACAATAAAATTCAAATTGTTTAGGTTTGATTAAATTCTTACTGTGTAAGAAAACTGAATCTAATTAATGCTGTTTAGGCTCCGCCTTATTCTACTTATTTGAGTTAATTTATTTGTCTGAATTTTTATGGTGTGTGTGTTTTGTTAAAATGTATAATTAAAAAGTTTTATTTAAAAAGTTGCTGATGGACGTGTGATATTTGTGTTAATGAGGTGAAAATGTTTTACTGACGTCTGGACTAAAAACATTTTACCTTAAAAAAAAAAATCAACAACAACAAAAAAAAAACTGTCATGGTTTTAATTACGAACAGGCGCCGTGAAGGAGGTCAAAGTTCATTCTCACATGAGATGAAGTTTAAAAAAATCTTTGTGCTATTTTTTTTTTTCTTTAATTGGATGTAATTACACACCTTGCATAGAATCTGTAGCGCCTCCTGCAGACTAGATGAATATTACAGCAGTTTGACTTGAACATTTTGTTGTAATCGTGGACTTTACAGAATAGGAAAGTTGTTTGTATGTTGTTTGTTAAGTTGTTTGCTGTTTTTCTTTTGTATGTTGATATTTTTAGTTATTTATGTTTGTTGTTTTTGATGTTTTTATTTTGTTGTTTCTCTTATGTATGTTGACATTGTTTTGTTTTTGTGTTTTATAGTTTTGGTTTTGTGTTCATGTTGTTTAGTTTTTTGTGTTTTTGATATTGTTTTATATATTGTTGTTTTTTTATGGTTTTTATGTTATTTTATGAAGGTTAATGGATTCTTATGTTTGTTTGTCGTTTGTTTTTATGTTTCTTGGTGTTTGTTGTTTTTCAAAGGGGTTTTATGCTGTTTTTATGTTTGTTATTTTGTTTGTTTGTTCTTTTGTTTTTAAAGGGTTTTTATTTTTTGTGTTTATTTGTTGTCTGTGTTGTTTTTTGTTTCTTGTCTTTTTGTTGTTGTTTTTTAAAGGGTTTTTATGTTAGTTTTTATGTTTATGTTGTTGGGGTTTTTTTTTTTTTTTTTTGCTTTTGCATGTTAACATTTGTTGTTTGTAATGGATTTATATTCTGTGTTTTATTTTTGTTTTTGATGTTTGTTTACATTGTTGTTTTTTGTTTCTTGGTGGTTTTGATTTGTTTTTAAAGGGTTTTAGTCTTTTTTATTGTTGTTGATATTGTTTTTATGTTCGTTGTCTTGTCATCGGTTGTTTATGTTGTGTTTTTGTTTCTTGGTGGTTTTTTAATGTTGTTTTTTGTTTCTTGGTGGTTTTTTTAATGTTTGTTTCTTGGTGGGTTTTTTGATGTTTTGTTGTTGTTGTTTGTTGCAGCAATGGTACATGGGTATGATGAAGGCGGTCTGTGTTTGGCTGACGGACCGACTGGACCTGCAGCTCCACGTGTTCCAGCTAAAAACACTCATCAAGATTGTCAAGGTAACGAACAACGTCACAACCACAACTCCGTTTTATCAGACTGACAGCTGGAATTTTCTTAATTATCTGAAGTCACCAAAAGGTTCATATTCACTTTGTCTATTTTTGCGCTTGATTATTTAACCACAACAACTTCAGAAAAAGTTCATAAAGAAAGCACGTTTTTCCAGAAGTTTTTTCCTGCTGGGGTCAAAGTTGATGTAGTGTCGTTGCGTAATCATCGTATTTCTGACAGAATGATTCTCTTGAACAAATTAAGCATGACAAGAACACAAAAACCAGAGTGCATTGTTCAGTCATGAGCTCGGGGTCGTTACAATTTATGGCTTTTTGTTTTGTTTGTTTTCATTTTTAGCTTTGCATGAATCGTAACGTGATCTTTTTGCTTTTTCAGGGCGTCTTTTGCGCAGAACCGTCAGGATTAGTACCAGAACTGTGACCGTTACCGGATCAGATCACAGAAACGCTGCCATTATTGTTTACAGATCAATCAAAACAGTGACATCATCAGTAATCGGCTGCATTAAGATTCTGTAATTTCTCCCGGTTCTTTATGTAATTTACTGCCCCTTTCCAAGAACCAAACCATTATATTCCTCATTTGGATTTATAAAAGGCCACAATGAAAACCAGACTGGGACCCTCACAGACAGTGTCCATCGTGTGAAATTGGTCATACAACACTTTTTATACCATGTGGATGTCACAGTGGGTGTGGTTTAGTCTCAATTTCTAATGTTACTCGCTCTCACCAACAGGGGGAGCTCTCCCTGTGTCTGACACTTGCACGTGCTGTTGAAAGTGAAACTTCACTCTTACTTTTAAACTTTAAACCAGGTCTCAGAAACTTTCAAACAGATAACACAAACACTTGATAACTAACATAAAATAAGGACTTAGCACAGATATTATCTAACAATTCAAACACTCGAATAACCAGATAAACGTTCATCCTCGTTCTGTGTGGCACAGCGGTTTATAACGTATGCTACGCTAACTAAGCTAATCCTCTGGTCACACTTTGGCTCCAAATTTTGACACCAGATTTCAAACGGGTGCAGACTGAAAAGTCTGTGTTTTCTTTGAGACAAATGAACAAAATGAGCCGATGAAATGATTTTCACTTAAACTGCAGCGCTGAGCCATTTTTGTGACGGATTAGCATGTTTGCTGATGGAATGAAATATCTTAAAATGTGACTCTCTGCCGAGACAAAAATCACACCTCGTTTCCACGTCCTTGAATGCAGCAGCTTCTAACTGCTCAGCTGTCGGCTTTTTTGTCCTTTCAGCGTCTCCTCGCAGACGAGGAATCATAAAAAAAACAAAAAAAAAACGCATCAAATAAAAGCCGGCGCTCGTCCTTGAGCCTCCTCCTGCTTTTGTTCCAACTGCTGCCTCCTGATGTTCTTCTTCTTCTTTCTTTCTTCTTCTTTTGCCACCACAGAAAACCTACCGTGACTTCCGGCTGCAGGGCGTCCTGGACGGGACCCTGAACAACAAGAGCTACGAGACCGTCTTCAACCACCTGATGATGGAAGAGGCCACGGTGGCTGTGAAGGCCGGCGGCGGCGGCCTGCAGGGCATCAGCATGAGGGACAGCGATGAGGATGACGCCTGAGTGCCAGCACGCGCTGGACGCGGCCCGTCCACTGACGTGGATGAGTGTTTTAATCTCAGAGTGACAGGAAGCCATCTGCCACACCCCTGATTACAAAACAAACCCATCAACACTTTTGCAGCTGAGAACATTTTCCTGTAGAAATGTAAACATTGTGACGCTGTCTCACAGGTCATCCTCAAGAAGTGTGTGAATGAAGGAGGTGGGTGAGGGAAGCCACCAAGACACCCGTGACACCTGTGCAGTGGATACAAGCTACAGTGGCTTTGATTGGAGAGACGTCCATCTGTTGTTTCTTCAGTCACAGCTCGCAGTGCCATTGCCTGTTTTATCTGTAACTTCCTGTGTGTCACTTTACAGCAAAGCTGCCAAACCGCCATCATCCAAACACATTTAGACCGACAACAAACCGTGTGACCAATGCTACAAACAGTCGCAGTGTTTCTATGTGTGGGCACATGCAGGACAAGAAACGCATCATCAGCGTGACACAGAGACACGCCCACTGACTGTCACATGGTCCTGACAGGGAGATACGGCCCCGCCCTCCTCGTCCACAAGCAGCTGTAGTCTGATTGATGTCACATTTGTTTGTTTGATAGCAGCAGTCGTCATCCAGTTTACTAAAATCACATCCAGAGTCTTTTGTCTTAGTAAATTGAGCTCAGACTCGCTATCTGGTGGATTTCTGTGCTAGCTAGCCTAGCCTGTCACTCCACTAGCTCCCCATCTTTAACTAATTAGTATTTAGCTTTTTCAAACATTAGCTCGTTTCAAACATTTAATAATTAATATGTTATGCTGGTTTACATTCTTCAGTTAAAATTAATAAGTTGACCAGTAGCTGTTAACTTATTAACTAGTTTATCAGCATGCTTTCTTGTTACCTTTTTTCCTGTTGCCACAATAAGCCCGCTAGCTTTGGAAGTTAGCATGTAGCTAACTCAAGCTGGAGAGTGTTTGTGATCCAATGGTGTTTTTTTATGCATTCATCTGATGTCAAGCTGCTAACATTTAGTGATTCATTTATTTCGTCACTTTGGATGTTTGCACAAATGATTAGCTTCTGAGCGACTCACACCGCATCACCACACTTTCAGAGGTGCAAGTTTTTTTCCCACCTGAGGTGGTTTCTGTTGCAGTCGTGATGTTTTGACTTGGCGGCGCTGCGCGCACAGACGCGTGCGCTCTTGTTCTGCACGACAGCAGTCTCCTGGTATTCATGTAAACAGGTGAAGCTTCTAATCGTTAGTGTTAGAAAATGTCGAGCCGTCGAATGATGTCATCAAACGTTGATCAAAGCGTCGCGCCAACAAAGGCAAAGTTAGGTGTTTGTTTTTGACATGTTGTTAATAAAGTTTAGATCTTTGTCAAAACTTATTTGTTATTTATGAGTGTTGTATTAAAAGTTTTTAAAAGTGTTTCCAGTTTTATTTCAAAAAAATAAAATGTACTTTTCACTGGATTAAAAAAAAATTAAAAACAGACATTTAAAAAAGTCACATTTTGATGTTTTAAAACAAAATAAATATTTGCATCATCTAAATGAAGTAAAGATTTATGGAAGGTGGTCTACACTCAACTTCCTGGGTGTGAACCCAAACTGTTCCAGGCGTTGACCAGCAAGTAGCTGCAACTGAAGCCTGTTTAGAACAATCCTTGGAAACACAAAGAGCAGAGTGAGACCCCAGTACTGGTTACAGTCTATATGATTACTCCTTCCTTTCTTCCCGTCCTTTTATTTGGTCTTTTTTATATACAGAGTCGTCAATTTAACGTTCTCCATTATGCTGATGATCTGCCGATGTTCATGTCTGTTCATGAGGCTTCTTTCACAAAGTACTCACTGGTCTTCATGGTGTCCACAATGAAACGTTACAGATAAAATAAAATGAAAATATAACAAAACCACAAACAGAAAAAGATCAAATAAAAACACTAAGAAACTTAACCTAGAAAAACAGTGAAACATTCAAAAACAGTGTGAACATCTCCAGTGTCCACACCTGGATCACAACCCACTTGTCGTAACAATGTTTTATATTTTTTAAATAAATAAAAAATCTGCTTCTCGTCTTTCTGATGACTGTAGGCGCTGCAGGAACTGTTAGCGCCACCAACAGAACAACGTATGAACTCATGACAAGAACCTCCAAGTCATTCTTCACTCAAATGTGGTGTTTTTTTTGTTTGTTTTTTTTTTACTTTTTTTAACCAGGTTAGTTCCATTGACAATTATAAAGTCTCCAGTCCACCTGGAGCACCCGGAGGAAACCCACACAAACACGGGGAGAACATGCAAACTCCACACAGAAAGACCACAGGTGGGGATCAAACCCATGACCTTCTTGCTGGAAGGTAACAGTGCTAACTACAAATCCGCAGTGTTGCCCATGTTATAGCGGGTTGTGTTTTAGACAGTGGGGGAAACACCCCCCATCCCCACCAGCTAAAATAAAAAAACTGAAAAATCCAGATGTTCATCCATGCAGAATTGAACATTCGTGTCCAAGAAATTATCAACAGATTTTCAAAGCAAAAAAAAAAAAAAAACAGGTGATTGAACTTTGAGATCTAAATGTAATTTTATTCCATGACTTTTTTGTGTGTGTTCATTGATCCATGGTCATATTGATGGTACACATATTAATATTAATATTTCTTTTGACTGACAGCTGAACTGAAGCTTCACATTCATTGTTGAAAAATACTAAATAAAATAATGTTTCTGACTTTTTAAATTGTTCATGTTTGATATAAATGTAGGGCAGCACGCTGGATTAGCGGTTAACACTGTTGCTTCAAAGTAAGAAGGTCATGGGTTCGATTCCCACCTGTGGCCTTTCTGTGTGGAGTTTGCATGTTCTCCCCATGTTTGTGTGGGTTTCCTCTGGGTGCTCCAGCTTCCTCCCACATCCAAAGACATGCAGCTTAGATGAACCAGAAACTTTAATTGTCCGTAGGTGTGAATGTGTTTGTTTGTCTGTATGTGACCCTGTGACAGACAGGCGTCCTGTCCAGGGTGAACCTGCCTCATGCCCTGTGACTGCTTGGATAGGCTCCACCCCCATGACCCTTATTTGGAGTAAGCGGATGAAGGTGAGTGATAATAAGCCTGTTAACTTTGCTCTTTACCAGCTACAGAAACAAGAAATATCACATTGTATATTACTGTCTCCTACAGAATAATGAAACATTTGGTTTACAATAAAAATAAACATTTGACTTTGCAAATGTGACTTTCTCATATTATTCATGGTGGAAAGAGTTGCTTACTGCTAGTACTGCAGGCTTACTTGTAGTTCCTAGGGTTTGTAAGAGTAGAATGGGAGGCAGAGCCTTCAGCTTTCAGGCTCCTCTCCTGTGGAACCAGCTCCCAATTCAGATCAGGGAGACAGACACCCTCTCTACTTTTAAGATTAGGCTTAAAACTTTCCTTTTTGCTAAAGCTTATAGTTAGGGCTGGATCAGGTGACCCTGAACCATCCCTTAGTTATGCTGCTATAGACTTAGACTGCTGGGGGGTTCCCATGATGCACTGTTTCTTTCTCTTTTTGCTCTGTATGCACCACTCTGCATTTAATCATTAGTGATCGATCTCTGCTCCCCTCCACAGCATGTCTTTTTCCTGGTTCTCTCCCTCAGCCCCAACCAGTCCCAGCAGAAGACTGCCCCTCCCTGAGCCTGGTTCTGCTGGAGGTTTCTTCCTGTTAAAAGGGAGTTTTTCCTTCCCACTGTAGCCAAGTGCTTGCTCACAGGGGGTCGTTTTGACCGTTGGGGTTTTACATAATTATTGTATGGCCTTGCCTTACAATATAAAGCGCCTTGGGGCAACTGTTTGTTGTGATTTGGCGCTATATAAAAAATTGATTGATTGATTGATTGATAGTACTTTTTTTTTCTTCCAATATCGGTGACAACATTAAGCTCGTCACATCAGTCTGAACAGAGCAACATGTGCAGACCCCCCCAACCAGTACAGTCTAATCAATGTGATCACACCCAGAGAAGAGGTTCCTTTAACTCCCCTGATTTATTGATCTGTCATCTATTAACAAGTTGAATACTGTGGAGATGGTTTCAGTCATTCCTGCTATCAGAAACAATGGAACTGGTTATACAATATTTCACACAAATTTATTCATTTGCAGCTCAACATTATTTTTTTTTCATAGCTCCTCTAAAGTATAGGAGGTAGAAAACAACCATATGCATTTGTCAGCATCTTTAACCACTGATGGTAAATCATTTATATGAAAATAAAAAAGGAACCCAAGCACCTTCCCTGTGGGACACCACAGGTAATGTGTCTCTGATTGTTAAACTCAAGATTTGCTGCCGTGAAAAACTGAATGTCATCTAATTTTCTACTCTTGAACTCAGAGAAAACTGTATACATGTCCTGAACATTATGATGAATTCACTGTGTCACTGTGTGTGTAACAGTAACACAGTGAAAGATTTAAAACCTCAATGTAGTTTTTAGATACAGTGCTGACCTTTGACCTGCACATCCAGGATGTACAATATATATAGAAAATAGCCAAGCAGCCTGTGTGTGGGTGTGGTTCCGATCACAGAGAAAGGGGGGGGGGGGGGGGGTGCTGTCAATTGCCGTCTGTATGTTTATGTATCAAGGGTCAAGGATAAACAATGAAAATGGAAAGGTGATAGGACATATTTTTGGAGAAATGAGCAATTTTAGCTCACCAGTAAACAATGTACGTTGTGCTGCAATGCACCATGGGAGTTCAGGGTTTGGGGGTTTTAAATGTTATTGTGGTTCATGATAGTTTAACAGTGTTGTTAGTGTTATTGATTTATTGTGTTTTTGTAGTTTAATTGGTTTAGTTAGTTTAAGTGTCATGTTGTCATTACCATGAGTGAGAAGTGTATTGCATTTGATGTCTTACACCACCGTCTCTGTTTGTGTCTAAAATTAGAAGCACCTGCTTGTAATAGAATGTGGAATAGACAAAAAGCTCTGTGTGTGTTTGTAAAACATCGATCACGGACAAACTCTGGAGAGCTTGAACGGTGCCAAAATGGAACATTGATAGAACAAATATTTTTGGAGAAATTATGGATATTATGGAACAACAGTAAACAACAGATGTTGCTAAATACATTCTGGACTAATATGCCTGTCTAGCAGGGGGCATTAAATCATCTATGTATTTAAAGCATGAGTCTGTGTGTGATTTTATTTAGTAAGTTCGATCTAAGTACATAACACAATTGTAAATACATTAAAATACATGGATCAATCAATCAATCAACTTTTTTCTTGTATAGCGCCAAATCACAACAAACAGTTGCCCCAAGGCGCTCCACATTGCAAGGCAAGGCCATACAATAATTATGAAACACAGTCTACGTCTAAAGCAACATAACCAAGGGATGGTCCAGGGTCACCCGATCCAGCCCTAACTATAAGCCTTAGCGAAAAGGAAAGTTTTAAGCCTAATCTTAAAAGTAGAGAGGGTATCTGTCTCCCTGATCTGAATTGGGAGCTGGTTCCACAGGAGAGGAGCCTGAAAGCTGAAGGCTCTGCCTCCCATTCTACTCTTACAAACCCTAGGAACTACAAGTAAGCCCGCAGTCTGAGAGCGAAGCGCTCTAATGGGGTAATATGGTACTATGAGGTCCCTAAGATAAGATGGGACCTGATTATTCAAAACCTTATAAGTAAGAAGAAGAATTTTAAATTCTATTCTAGCATTAACAGGAAGCCAATGAAGGGAGGCCAACACGGGTGAGATATGCTCTCTCCTGCTAGTCCCCGTCAGTACTCTAGCTGCAGCATTCTGAACCAACTGAAGGCTTTTTAGGGAACTTTTAGGACAACCTGATAATAATGAATTACAATAGTCCAGCCTAGAGGAAACAAATGCATGAATTAGTTTTTCAGCATCACTCTGAGACAAGACCTTTCTGATTTTAGAGATATTGCGTAAATGCAAAAAGGCAGTCCTACATATTTGTTTAATATGCGCTTTGAATGACATATCCTGATCAAAAATAACTCCAAGATTTCTCACAGTATTACCAGAGATCAGGGAAATGCCATCCAGAGTAACGATCTGGTTAGACACCATGCTTCTAAGATTTGTGGGGCCAAGTACAATAACTTCAGTTTTATCTGAGTTTAAAAGCAGGAAATTAGAGGTCATCCATGTCTTTATGTCTGTAAGACAATCCTGCAGTTTAGCTAATTGGTGCGTATCCTCTGGCTTCATGGATAGATAAAGCTGGGTATCATCTGCGTAACAATGAAAATTTAAGCAATACCGTCTAATAATACTGCCCAAGGGAAGCATGTATAAAGTGAATAAAATTGGTCCTAGCACAGAACCTTGTGGAACTCCATAATTAACTTTAGTCTGTGAAGAAGATTCCCCATTTACATGAACAAACTGTAATCTATTAGACAAATATGATTCAAACCACCGCAGCGCAATGCCTTTAATACCTATGGCATGCTCTAATCTCTGTAATAAAATTTTATGGTCAACAGTATCAAAAGCAGCACTGAGGTCCAACAGAACAAGCACAGAGATAAGTCCACTGTCCGAAGCCATAAGAAGATCATTTGTAACCTTCACTAATGCTGTTTCTGTACTATGATGAATTCTAAAACCTGACTGAAACTCTTCAAATAGACCATTCCTCTGCAGATGATCAGTTAGCTGTTTTACAACTACCCTCTCAAGAATCTTTGAGAGAAAAGGAAGGTTGGAGATTGGCCTATAATTAGCTAAGATAGCTGGGTCAAGTGATGGCTTTTTAAGTAATGGTTTAATTACTGACACCTTAAAGGCCTGTGGTACATAACCAACTAACAAAGATAGATTGATCATATTTAAGATTGAAGCATTAAATAATGGTAGAACTTCCTTGAGCAGCCTGGCAGGAATGGGGTCTAATAAGCATGTTGATGGTTTGGATGAAGTAACTAATGAAAATAACTCAGACAGAACAATCGGAGAGAAAGAGTCTAACCAAATACCGGCATCACTGAAAGCAGCCAAAGATAACGATACATCTTTGGGATGGTTATGAGTAATTTTTTCTCTAATAGTCAAAATTTTGTTAGCAAAGAAAGTCATGAAGTCATTACTAGTTAAAGTTAATGGAATACTCAGCTCAATAGAGCTCTGACTCTTTGTCAGCCTGGCTACAGTGCTGAAAAGAAACCTGGGGTTGTTCTTATTTTCTTCAATTAGTGATGAGTAGAAAGATGTCCTAGCTTCACGAAGGGCTTTCTTATAGAGCAACAAACTCTTTTTCCAGGCTAAGTGAAGATCTTCTAAATTAGTGAGACGCCATTTCCTCTCCAACTTACGGGTTATCTGCTTTAAGCTACGAGTTTGTGAGTTATACCACGGAGTCAGACACTTCTGATTTAAAGCTCTCTTTTTCAGAGGAGCTACAGCATCCAAAGTTGTCTTCAATGAGGATGTAAAACTATTGACGAGATACTCTAGCTCCCTTACAGAGTTTAGGTAGCTACTCTGCTCTGTGTTGGTATATGACATTAGAGAACATAAAGAAGGAATCATATCCTTAAACCTAGTTACAGCGCTTTCTGAAAGACTTCTAGTGTAATGAAACTTATTCCCCACTGCAGGGTAGTCCATCAGGGTAAATGTAAATGTTATTAAAAAATGATCAGACAGAAGGGAGTTTTCAGGGAATACTGTTAAGTCCTCTATTTCCATACCATAAGTCAGAACAAGATCTAAAATATGATTAAAGTGGTGGGTGGACTCATTTACTTTTTGAGCAAAGCCGATAGAGTCTAATAATAGATTAAATGCAGTGTTGAGGCTGTCATTCTCAGCATCTGTGTGGATGTTAAAGTCGCCCACTATAAGTATCTTATCTGAGCTAAGCACTAAGTCAGACAAAAGGTCTGAAAATTCACAGAGAAACTCACAGTAACGACCAGGTGGACGATAGATAATAACAAATAAAACTGGTTTTTGGGACTTCCAATTTGGATGGACAAGACTAAGATACAAGCTTTCAAATGAATTAAAGCTCTGTCTAGGTTTTTGATTAATTAATAAGCTGGAATGGAAGATTGCTGCTAATCCTCCGCCCCGGCCCGTGCTACGAGCATTCTGACAGTTAGTGTGACTCGGGGGTGTTGACTCATTTAAACTAACATATTCATCCTGCTGTAACCAAGTTTCTGTTAGGCAGAATAAATCAATACGTTGATCAATTATTATATCATTTACCAACAGGGACTTAGAAGAAAGAGACCTAATGTTTAATAGACCACATTTAACTGTTTTAGTCTGTGGTGCAATTGAAGGTGCTATATTATTTTTTCTTTTTGAATTTTTATGCTTAAATAGATTTTTGCTAGTTATTGGTGGTCTGGGAGCAGGCACCGTCTCTATGGGGATGGGGCAATGAGGGGATGGCAGGGGGAGAGAAGCTGCAGAGAGGTGTATAAGACCACAGCTCTGCCTCCTGGATGACACCAGAAAGTGAAAACACTTATTTGCATTGCAGTCCATTTAAAAATCAAATGACAAACTAGAAGTAAAAATAAAATATGATTACAGGAACCTAAACAATTTATAAATACATTAAGACAACAAATTAACAATAAAGGTTATGTAATTAACAGGAAAAAAGGGCTGAGTTCCTCTTCTGAAAACTTGAGGTCTAAGGTTCTAAAAACATTCTGGACTCACACACCATTCCAACTCATAGAAACTCTGCAGAATTTATTAACACCCTTGAAAACTCAGCTACCTATTTTATAAACACCCAATCTGGATCCCGTGGATCCCCACAGACAACACGCTATCTATCTATCTATATAGATAGATAGATAGACAGATAGATATACACACAGTAGTGTTCAGAATAATAGTAGTGCTATGTGACTAAAAAGATTAATCCAGGTTTTGAGTATATTTCTTATTGTTACATGGGAAACAAGGTACCAGTAGATTCAGTAGATTCTCACAAATCCAACAAGGCCAAGCATTCATGATATGCACACTCTTAAGGCTATGAAATTGGGCTATTAGTAAAAAAAGTAGAAAAGGGGGTGTTCACAATAATAGTAGTGTGGCATTCAGTCAGTGAGTTTGTCAATTTTGTGGAACAAACAGGTGTGAATCAGGTGTCCCCTATTTAAGAATGAAGCCAGCACCTGTTGAACATGCTTTTCTCTTTGAAAGCCTGAGGAAAATGGAACGTTCAAGACATTGTTCAGAAGAACAGCATAGTTTGATTAAAAAGTTGATTGGAGAGGGGAAAACTTATACGCAGGTGCAAAAAAATTATAGGCTGTTCATCTACATTGATCTCCAATGCTTTAAAATGGACAAAAAAAAATGCCTTAGTAGATACTTTATTACACCGGTACAAAGCTCACACTACTCAGGTCTTTCCATTTGTTGGAGGAAATGTGGGGCTCAGGTAGCGAATCATTTACATTTGTTTTGGTCTTGTCCCCTAATACAACATTTTTGGATGAATATGCAATCTGAGGTGTGCATAATGTTAAATGTACCATCACCCTTAAACTGGGACGAGATGCTATTTGGCCTTTTGCAGTCTGTGGACACAAATAAAGAGACAAAGTGTCTATTTGGAATTTTAAGTTTGGCAGCTCGGAAATTGATTACCAAAAACTGGCTAAAAACAAACTCTCCAACCCTGAATGATTGGCACAACATTGTCTATTCTATATACATAATGGAAAAAATCACTATGTCTAACAGACTTCAAAATGACAAATTTGAAAAAATATGGGCAAAATGGAAAGCATATGTAAGGATAAGAAAGCCAGAATTTGTATGATTCGTTAATATTTGTATATGGAATACTGTTATGGTCAAAACTGTACACCCTCAGTTAATGTTCGTGTTTTGTGTTGACATGCAAAAGAAAATTCTTTAAAAATAAAATTTAAAAAAATGGACAAAAAACAGAGACGCATGGAAGAAAACGGAAAACAACCATCAAAATGGATAGAAGAATAACCAGAATGGCAAAGGCTCACCCATTGATCAGCTCCAGGATGATCCAAGACAGTCTGGAGTTACCTGTAAGTGCTGTGACAGTTAGAAGACGCCTGTGTGAAGCTAATTTATTTGCAAGAATCCCCCGCAAAGTCCCTCTGTTAAATAAAAGACGTGCAGAAGAGGTTACAATTTGCCAAAGAACACATCAACTGGCCTAAAGAGAAATGGAGGAATATTTTGTGGACCGATGAGAGTAAAATTGTTCTTTTTGGGTCCAAGGGCCGCAGACAGTTTGTGAGACGACCCCCAAACTCTGAATTCAAGCCACAGTTCACAGTGAAGACGGTGAAGCATGGTGGTGCAAGCATCATGATATGGGAATGTTTCTCCTACTATGGTGTTGGGCCTATATATCACATACCAGGTATCATGGATCAGTTTGGATATGTCAAAATACTTGAAGAGGTCATGTTGCCTTATGCTGAAGAGGACATGCCCTTGAAATGGGTGTTTCAACAAGACAATGACCCCAAGCACACTAGTAAACCAGAAAAATCTTGGTTTCAAACCAACAAAATAAATGCCTTTCAGATGTGAAGAAATCATGAAAGACTGTGGTTATACAACTAAATACTAGTTTAGTGATTCACAGGATTGATAAAAAAGCAGTTTGAACATAATAGTTTTGAGTTTCTAGCATCAACAGCAGATGCTACTATTATTGTGAACACCCCCTTTTCTACTATTTTTTTTTACTACAACCCCTGGCAATAATTATGGAATCACCGGCCTCGGAGGATGTTCATTCAGTTGTTTAATTTTGTAGAAAAAAAAGCAGATCACAGACATGACACAAAACTAAAGTCATTTCAAATGACAACTTTCTGGCTTTAAGAAACACTATAATAAATCAGGAAAAATAATTGTGGCAGTCAGTAACGGTTACTTTTTTAGACCAAGCAGAGGGAAAAAAATATGGAATCACTCAATTCTGAGGAATAAATTATGGAATCACCCTGTAAATTTTCATCCCCAAAACTAACACCTGCATCAAATCAGATCTGCTCGTTAGTCTGCATCTAAAAAGGAGTGATCACACCTTGGAGAGCTGTTGCACCAAGTGGACTGACATGAATCATGGCTCCAACATGAGAGATGTCAATTGAAACAAAGGACAGGATTATCAAACTCTAAAAGAGGGTAAATCATCACGCAATGTTGCAAAAGATGTTGGTTGTTCACAGTCAGCTGTGTCTAAACTCTGGACCAAATACAAACAACATAGGAAGGTTGTTAAAGGCAAACATACTGGTAGACCAAGGAAGACATCAAAGCGTCAAGACAGAAAACTTAAAGCAATATGTCTCAAAAATCGAAAATGCACAACAAAACAAATGAGGAACGAATGGGAGGAAACTGGAGTCAACGTCTGTGACCGAACTGTAAGAAACCGCCTAAAGGAAATGGGATTTACATACAGAAAAGCTAAACAAAAGCCATCATTAACCTAAACAGAAAAAAACAAGGTTACAATGGGCTAAGGAAAAGCAATCGTGGACTGTGGATGACTGGATGAAAGTCATATTCAGTGATGAATCTTGAATCTGCATTGGGCAAGGTGATGATGCTGGAACTTTTGTTTGGTGCCGTTCCAGTGAGATTTATAAAGATGACTGCCTGAAGAGAACATGTAAATTTCCACAGTCATTGATGATATGGGGCTGCATGTCAGGTAAAGGCACTGGGGAGATGGCTGTCATTACATCATCAATAAATGCACAAGTTTACGTTGATATTTTGGACACTGTTCTTATCCCATCAATTGAAAGGATGTTTGGGGATGATGAAATCATTTTTCAAGATGATAATGCATCTTGCCATAGAGCAAAAACTGTGAAAACATTCCTTGCAAAAAGACACATAGGGTCAATGTCATGGCCTGCAAATAGTCCGGATCGTAATCCAATTGAAAATCTTTGGTGGAAGTTGAAGAAAATGGTCCATGACAAGACTCCAACCTGCAAAGCTGATCTGGCAACAGCAATCAGAGAAAGTTGGAGCCAGATTGATGAAGAGTACTGTTTGTCACTCATTAAGTCCATGCCTCAGAGACTGCAAGCTGTTATAAAAGCCAGAGGTGGTGCAACAAAATACTAGTGATGTGTTGGAGCGTTCTTTTGTTTTTCATGATTCTATCATTTTTTCCTCAGAATTGAGTGATTTACTTACTAGTTATTACTAGTTATTACTATTAGTGATTTAGTTACTGACTGCCACAATTTTTTTTCCTGATTTCTTATAGTGTTTCTTAAAGCCAGAAAGTTGCCATTTGAAATGACTTTAGTTTTGTGTCATGTCTGTGATCTGCTTTTTTTCTACAAAATTAAACAACTGAATGAACATCCTCCGAGGCCGGTGATTCCATCATTTTTGCCAGGAGTTGTAATAGCCCAATTTCATAGCCTTAAGAGTGTGCATATCATGAATGCTTGGTCTTGTTGGATTTGTGAGAATCTACTGAATCTACTGGTACCTTGTTTCCCATGTAACAATAAGAAATATACTCAAAACCTGGATTAATCTTTTTAGTCACATAGCACTACTATTATTCTGAACACTACTGTGTGTGTGTGTGTGTATGTATGTATATATATATATATATATATATATATATATATATATATATATATATATATATATATACACACACACACACAAAACATTCCAGAGATTAGACTGATCCCACCTGTGATGAATCTTGAAACACTCATTCCTATGTTTGTCCTCCAAGCTGATTATTTTATTCTTTGCGTTGCCACGTGAGAATCTTTTTCTTCAGCTGATTCACAATACAGCTTTTAGTTTTACCTTCTTTATTTTCTTGCAGTCTTTTTCAGGCCGACCTTCAAACATGTTTGTTTATTGTTGCTTATAATTTCATAAATTAAAAAACTGTCACTGGTCTGTAAAATTAATTTGTTCTTGTGGATGCTTACATTATTGCTATCTTTTTAGTTTGTAGTTTTGATATTATCTCAAATAATATTCTGCTTGAAATTGCTGCATATATTATTATTATTATTATTATTATTATTACTACTATTGTTGTTCTTGCTGCTAAGGAAGACGGGTTCAATGCCCTTAAATTAAACCTTTTAATCTCAATAAGATGGTGTCAGTATCCAAAAGAGTCAAATCACACGTTTTTAACAAATTCATTTTCAGTTTTTATGACTGAAATTATAACGGCTACTCATTAAATAACAAAGGTCCTGAAAAACTCCCAAAGTTCAATTAATATATTGGTCAGGACTGATTAAACGCTGCCTGGAACCAATCTGGAACAGATAGAAATTTCTGTCTGTGATTTGGATTTATGTTTGTCATCTTCCTTTTTTTTTTTCTTTCCTCCATCAGACCATCTCATATTTTCAATCTGTGGTGTTTTTCTAGTGAAATGTCACATCATGTTTTTGCTGCCCTCCTGTAAAAATCCAACAAATTTGTTTTGTATTGTCTAATGTGGTTAAAGATGTAAATGTATTCCTTGTGCAAAGTCTAAATATTCTTCTGAGATGTATTTCAAATTACGCGTTTAATGAGCATTTTTATATTCATCAATTTCTTTGTTTTGTTTTTTAACTGATTTAAATTCCGTTTTATTCTTTACAATTATTGCTCAGTGAGGAAGTTTTAAACTGATCTTTCCAGTGATTTTAAATTACTTTAAATACCAATATAAAGTCGTGTGCAAACAATGTTTTACACACACACACACACACACACACACACACCCCTTATCTATCCTTGTGTTTCAGTAAATTAATATTTAGAAAAAATGTTTTAAATTCCTCACACACGACATTAAAACTGATGTATGTAGTTCTGCTTTAAATGTGTTGTATTTTGAGCATCCTGGTGGCAAATTACCTTAAGAAAAAAAAAGTAAATATTGTCATTTGTCTCTTTTCTAAAATGTATCTTCTATGTTGTGTGTTTTGTCTCTGTTTTAAATTTGTTCTGTAAAATCAGGTGCGTAATCTTTCAAAAATGTTTCTCCGTCGAATCCTGTAAATGTTTGATTTGAGTCCGTGAGATGAAAACCTGATCTGATCCCAGAGCAGCGTTGATTTATTTATCCGGTAAAATCTGCGCCGCAAAACACAAACGCATTCCGTTAAAAACACCGAAATTCACCCGCAGCAGCTGCGCGTGTTTCCCTCAAATATGACGGACACGCGCTCCCCGGTTTCTGGCTCCGCGGATAAACGGACAAAACCCGCGCGCGCGAGACAGAGAGAGGGAGACTGTTTTTACGCCTCTGGATTTACTGCGTAAATTTTAAAAACGTCTGCGCTCAGCGCGCGCTGAGTTCCGCTGACTGATTCGGTTAAAACCTGTTGCGCGCGTGAACGTCGGCGGCGCACATCTTCTTAGATCAAAGTCCTGAGACTCGGCCCGGGATTCTGTGGGAGTCACGTGTCGGGCCGCGTCCCCTCGCGCGCACTTTGTGAGTTTCAGAGAGTCCAAAAAATCCCGATAGCTCGTGACCCCGGTGATGTCACGAGAGGACCCGCGGGGTTTACCGCGAATCTTCCAGTAGGGCAGGAGACCCGCTGAGGACACCTCCGCCTCCGCCTCCGCCTCCTCCTCCTCCTCCTCCTCCTCCTCCTCCTCCTCCTCCAGCGGAGAATCGACCGCGGATCCAATGATGTGTTTTTCCTCCGCGCCTCCCGGACGGTAACGATCGCCGAGGTCCCGGCTCTCCGCACGTCACGATCGAACGCGCAAAAGCGCGCAGGTTGTGCGTCGATACGCGGAACTTTTCGGAGGGGGGGGTCCGGGGACCGGCACCGACCCGCAGCTTCTCCTGGTCGGTGTTGACGCGGATCTGATGGACGGTCCTGTCCGTCGCCCAGCGGGGATCCTCGCCTCCCCCCCGCCTTCTGAGAACCGGCCCGCGGGCTCCGACATGCTCACCTCCGGCGCCAGCGGCGGAACCAAACCTCTGGCGTTCTCTATTGACCGGATTATGGCCCGGACTCCCGAACCCAAGTCGATACCGCTCCCCAGCTGGATCCAGCCCGGTCCCGCGGGGAAACTGGACTGTCCGTCCTCGGTGCACTGTATGATCCCGCTGGTGCCGCTCGGGTACGAGTCCGGCCACAGGCTCAGCCTCACCGGGCTGGATCCGGGTCACTTCGACGCGTCGCCTTTGGGCTCTCCTGCAGACTTTTTGGGTTTGGGTTTGAACTATAAGAACCAGTCCGAGGACGCGGCTGTGAGCCAAGGCTCCGGACAGTACAAACTCTTCAGACCCCGGATCGTGGACCAGTCCTCGTTCCCCGCCGTGGGCACCGTGTGCTACCTGAACTGCGGCGCGGAAAGCAGCGCGTGCCCCGCCGCCTGCGGATTAGTCAACCTGCACCCGATGACCTCCTACCTGCTGTCCGCGCGTCACAAAGCCTTTATGACGGACAAGAACAAACCGGGTCTGCAGCACGCCGGGGACCGGTACCCTCTGACCGGGGTCCAGGCCTTCAAGGAACTGTCTCCGAGCCAGATCCAGCACTACATGAAGGAGCGGGACCAGATCCTCACGGAAAAGATCTTTAAAGGCCCGGGGTCGGCGGCGGCGGCGGCGGCGCGGCTCGGCGGCTCGTGTCCGAGCGGAAAACCCAAAGTCTTCACCTGTGAGGTCTGCGGGAAGGTCGGTGCCTCCGGTTACCGATTACCGAGAGAAAACTACCCAAAACCTTCAAATGACACGGATATTTAAAAAAAAAAAAAAAAAAAAAGCAGCGGAAGGACGCAAAACTAATAAATAAATGTGTTTATTCTAACTAATTGTAAGTTTTAAATGCATCAATAAATAAATAAAAATAAAAATCC
The DNA here is from genome assembly GCF_902500255.1 of Thalassophryne amazonica. Classification (NCBI taxonomy): domain Eukaryota; kingdom Metazoa; phylum Chordata; class Actinopteri; order Batrachoidiformes; family Batrachoididae; genus Thalassophryne; species Thalassophryne amazonica. The sequence goes on from NW_022986297.1 coordinate 176,074, forward strand.
TTTTCGATTTAAAAAAAAATAGATCATGCGCTTGTAATTGATAAGTGATTGATTTTTGTTTGATAAATAATCAGATTAAAGCCTCTGATGAACAATAAAGACTCTTCGAGTTTGGACGTTTTTTGTTTTTTTTTCAAAGCTTCAAGTAAACTGCAAGATCCACATTAAACTCTTTCGATTTATTGATTTCATTTTCTATTTGTTTCATTAACACACGTTTACTGTTATCACATCATTTTAGAATAACGGCTGATTTAATATTTGCAAATATAAATACGTCACAGCTTTTCACCCTAAGATAAGTTTCTAATATTTAATAAGAAAATCTGTTTCTAATAAATCACCATTTTTATAAACATTTCATTTGTGAGTGATCATTAGATTTTTTTTATTTTACTTTTCTCCTGACAGTATATTCACTGTATTTGAGTATTTTATTAAATTAAGGGGAACAAAGCTTAATATTGGGATATTTTTGTTCTTATTTGAAATTTGATTTTCTATTTATAAACAGAGAAAAATGTTAAATTGTAAACGGTTTTAAAATATTGTCGCTGTTGTTTTGAATACTTTTAAAATGCTCGCTGACGTTTTTGTTCTCTATTTTATGGCATATTTTTTTATTTTTATTTTGGAACCAAACTGACACAAAACAAAATCTGAGATAAGCTTTCAGTCATTTCAATATAAATATGAACCATGAGAATAAAGATTATTCTGATTCAGAAAAAAAGACACAATGAGATCAGAACCAGATGAGGTGTAAAAATTTTCTTCAAATTTCAATTTTAATTCAATTTAATTGAAATGGTCAAACAATGAGCTCCGTCTGTGAGATTTTGCGGGTTTGCATGATTTGTGATGATTACACTTTAATTAAACTCCACATAACAATTAAGGACAAAAAAAAAAAAAAAAAAACAGTAAATCTGCAGTTGTAGAATGGCAAATTTTTTATGTTTTATCCATTTTTTCTTTACTTTCAAATATAAAACCCCAATAAGTATTTTAAGTCATGGAAAGTGAACATACCACTTCTACTTTGTGTTCGACACCCTGAAATTTGTAATTCTGATTGCTGCCGTTTAATTTTTTAATCCAATTTGAAATGTATAAATATTTGAATGTTTAAGAATCAATTATTAAATGACAAACCTCATTTAAAAATAAATCCGAACTTTGATTCTTATGAGAAAACGGGGTTTTTGTTTATTTATTTATTTTATTTATTATCCCGCTGCATTAGTTCCGGTGTCGGGTTTTGGTAACTGAGACCTCCGCCGATCCGGTATGAAAATCCAAGCTGTGTGTCCTCTGTCCTCCTGTCTCCCCGGGGGCCCTTCTTAGGGAAACCGTTATCTTTAATCAGTGTCTGGGGCGGACGGAGACTGCACTGTGTGTGTGTATATATATATATATAAGTACGTAAGTCCCTTCGGCTGCTCCCTTGTTTGCACTCGGGGTCGCCACAGCAAATCCAAGGTGGATCTGCATGTTGAATTGGCATAAGTTTTACACCGGATGCCCTTCCTGACGCAACTCCACATTACATGGAGAAATGTGGTAGGGGTGGGATTTGAACCCGGAACCTTCTGAACTGAAACCAATCGCATATATATATATATATATATACGTAACGTATATAAAAGTCACAATGTTTAATTATTTTTGACCTAATTATATATTTAATTTATTTAAATGCATTTATTTATTTATTGTCTCAAATATTTGACATTGTCGAATGTTTATATGTTGTGGTGTTTTTTTCCAGGTTTTTAACGCGCACTACAACCTCACGCGCCACATGCCCGTGCACACGGGCGCGCGCCCGTTCGTGTGCAAAGTTTGCGGGAAGGGCTTCAGGCAGGCGAGCACGTTGTGCAGACACAAGATCATCCACACTCAGGTCAGCTGACATCATCTGCTTTTTTGACAAAGCTTTTTGTTACTCTGTGATTGACAGCTGTCAGTGCGGAGTTTAGGTTTTTACTGGTGGGCGGGGCTTCGCGATGAAACTAATTAAATCAATCAAGAGTTCAGCTGCTTTTTTTGCTTTTTTTGTTTGTTTTTCTTTTTGTTTTTTTAATCAGAGTTAGATCAGCTGTTTGGGTTTGTTCACCGTGACGTCACTTCCTTTGTTCGATTTTTTTCTTAATAAAAAGACTTACTTATTTTTACCGCCATAATAAAAATTCAGTAAAACTGTTAATGTTGTGAAAAATGTCACTGCTGGCTTTTGTATTTAATGTGTGTATAATTACTGTGATGTGTTTCTTTCAGGAAAAGCCGCACAAATGTAACCAGTGCGGGAAAGCCTTCAACCGCAGCTCCACGCTCAACACGCACACGCGCATCCACGCGGGATACAAACCGTTCGTGTGCGAGTTCTGTGGGAAAGGATTCCACCAGAAAGGTCAGAACGGAAAACACCGTCAGACTGTTCAAAGTGTCAGCAAAGATGTTCTTCTAAGTGTTTGGGTTGAATTATTTGAATGGCATAATTACAAAAAAGTAAGTTTTCTGCTTTTGGTGTTTTTACACATTTAGTGTCAAATTAATAAATTCAAATAATAAATGAAAATAAATATCAGTTTGTTTTAATTATTTAACTCAGCTCAAACGCATACATTAAAAATACACTAAATAAATAGAAAATATATTAAATAAATAAAAAAATTAATGTCAATTCAGTATTTTTTATGGAATGCAAATTAAATTATGATTTTAGCAAAAGTGAAAATAATAAATAGATTTTTTGGTGTGGGGGGGGGTAAATTTGCGTTGTTATAAAAATTGCAGTCATGAGATCAAATTAATATTATTATTATTATATCTTATTCTTTTAACAGCTGCTGCTTAAATTCTTGTTGCACATTCAAAACAAAAAGCAAGTTGTATATTAACAAAACTAATTTGCATTAGTTGTACAAATATAAAATTTAGTCTTTATTTCACATTCATGCTCAAGATAAAAAAATATATAATTTAGCATTGAATTAGTTGATAAAATCTGTTTTTACTTCATATTTAAGAGTTTAAATTGTTTAATTTTCAAGTTAACTTGAATTATAGTATTTTTATTTCAATGAATTAATTCATTTGTTTGTTTGTTTTTTCACATAAAATAAATAAAACCTTGCAAAATGTCAAAGTTGTGATTGTTGTTGATCCAAACTGATATATTTAAGAAGAAAAACTACTCACAGACTTTACTATGAGATAACAGGTAATTTACAGTGTGGTTTTCAATTATAAAAAATAATTAAAACTGATCAGAGATGTCTGAGTGAGTATTTACACAAGCCTGTTCTTCAGTTTGTATGAATTTGAAAAAGCTAATCACATTATTATTCTCATCAATTCTGCTGACGGGCAAAATGAACATCCTGTTTTTATCCATCTGTTGGGTTTGTGCACCTTTGGGTTCCGCGCTCAGAGTCCCTTATGAGCAGGAAGCTGCTCTTTAGTCTCAGGAGAACTCGGCTCAGTGTGAAAATGTGAAGTCACCTTTTGTGCCGAATGTGTTGCTCCTGACGGCGTTTGGGTTTAACTTCAGCAGCAGTCACAAATGTTCCTGCTGAGGTGGAAAACCTCTTTCCCCTGGTGTCCAAGGACATCTTCTGTTTCCATAGCGACTCCAACAGGCTCGGAAATGGTGTCACTTTGTGTTTTAGGAGTGATACCCGTCTGTGAAAGTCCACATATTTGGATCTTCAACGGAAGAGAAGCCAAAAGTCAAAGGGAACTGGACTCTTTGGGTTTTGTTATCTAGTGACAAAGACAGACATGCAGATTAAGGTGACATCAGCCGGCTTTGGGGTATTGTTCCACACAGTCGTGGAGAAAAAAGGAAGAAGAACAACTTCCTTAGAAGGACGATCTTCTCTCAGCTCATGGCCATTGAGAAGTCACAGAAATTATGAAACTGGAGATGCAAGTGGCTGAAAGAAACATCTACAGTACAGTGTCTGTATACAACCTTAGACATGGTCAGGACCTCTGGACCTGTCTTGAATGAAGAAAGACGTGGTTCGGGTGTCTGATGAGGATGATTCCTGGACGCCTGCAGGTTTCCTGGGCAGTAAATTTGGAGGAGATATTGTGACAGACTGAAAAAATACTGTTGGGCCTATATTCCTGATCTGACCTAGAATACCTTGGGATTCCAGGAGGAACTGGAGTACATGGATGGGGAGAATGTACATCTGGATTAGTGAACCTAACTCACCACCAGTACAACCCAGACTGTTAAACTTTCTCACTCCTCTCATCTAAACATCTCTATATCTCGTGCTTCTTTTCTTTGTTCTCATCTCTTATCTTGTTTTAAATCTCACACAGGAAACTACAAGAACCACAAGCTGACGCACAGCGGCGAGAAGCAGTTCAAGTGTTCGATCTGCAGCAAGGCATTCCACCAGGTCTACAATCTGACCTTCCACATGCACACGCACAACGACAAGAAGCCCTTCACCTGCCCCACCTGTGGGAAGGGCTTCTGCAGGAACTTTGACCTGAAGAAACACGTCAGGAAGCTGCACGACCCGGCCGGACCACAGTCACCGCCTCAGAACAACTGACCCTGACCTCTGACATCCGGGTGTCATCTGATGGACGTGCTGAGAGATGTGGACACAGCACAGTGAGTGTGGACAGGTCACTTCCCCCGACGACAACAACGGAAATGAAACAACAACAACAACAGTCCATAAATGTGACATGGAGGACATGGAGGACGTCTGTAACCACTGACAGTATTGTGAACAAACTGTTTCCAACAAATCAAAATGTAAACCAGCTGTCAGTATAAAGTCACAAATTCAGATCTAAAAATTCAAGTTTGTGCAATTTTTGACAACTAAAACACACACACACACAAAACACGTCCGTCACATCTGATTATTGACACGATGCTTCAGTGTCTCAAACGCTGCTGAACGCTCAGTGCTAACCTTCACTCAAACCTGAAACCCTAAAGACCTGTTCAGGGTCTGGAACGTGTGTTGGTGCTTCTTCATTTACCTCACAGAAGGACGTCTGGTCTGATCCCCAACACAGTCTGCTGCAGCCGGGTCTTACATGGGCACGTCGAGTCAAACCCAACCTATGATCGAAACCAAGACCTACCATGAGTCTTATCTAAAACCCTGAATAAAGACCTATCACCAACCCTAATCCCAGAGCGGACCATACCATAACCTACCATAAAGTGTAAAGAACTATCCAAAGTCATTCCTCGAGTCCTAAGATCTATCCCAACGCCTATCCAAAACGCCAACACCAGACCTAACCTGAAATGGGTTGGAATTTGTGGCTTGACCCTGAGAGTTGGTTTTGGTTCTGATGGTTTCTGGACCTGGACTCTTCGGACACTGTAGAAGCTCAGTATTTGCTGTGTCTGTATTGTGATGACTTATTCAACCATGAAATTGCGATATTTGTGAAAGAGCAGAATCCAACAAAATTATTTTTCTGTGCAGCATCACCTCAGTATAACATGTGTGAGATCAACAAAGAGACACAAAAACTGGTTTTCAGTCTCACACCTCGTCACCAGTTCAGTCAGGTCCATAAATATTTGGAGTGTCCTTTTTTGTATGCTTCCTCTGTGGGCCGACACGGCAGAGTTAAAATGAAATGTCACCCGTCACCACGTCATGGTGGAGTGGAACAGAGAAGAATTTATTTCTAGATTTCAGCTACAGTTTTCCAGAAGGCACATGGGAGATTTAACCCTCGATTTGATCTTTTTTTATGTGTTGTAGTCCAATTCTTCTCTGTGCTGCCCTGATGCATCTGATGCAACAGACAAGTTTGTGCAATCACAGCCACAGAAACCTGGATCTCCTCCAGAGTCGTCTGGGTGTCCGTACAGTACTATATTGTTTGTACTTCTTAATGATTGATGGAAATGAAGTTCAAGAAAATGTTCATGTGTTCATCCCCAGACTGTCTGAAAAGCCCCCCCCCCCCAAAAAAAAACAGATTTTGTATCATAGTTTGTCCAATTACTTTTGAGCTCTGAAAATAGAGATGGCATGTCTGATTATGTCTGTAATTCCTAAATGGTTAATGTGATATTTTTGAATTAAATATGAAAATCAACAAGCTCATCTGGATGGTTTCGTGTTAAACCGCTGCTGAAGGTCTTCTAGAAAGGTCGTGTCTTCAGCTCACTGAGGACACGACTCTTTGATGTCTCCTCAGATTTGTAGCTTTGAACCTCATTTGCAGCATTTAGTCAAAGAATCACAACTCATCAGCTGGTGACCTCATGATATCGCCTTCAGAGGCTGGTGTTTGTTTGTTTGTTTTGGTGAAATTTTGGACCAAAATCACTTAATTGTGATCAAAAGCTACCTCAGGAGTTTTTGTGCAAATATCCGTTTTCGGTAAAACTCAATTTACAACCGTAGAATCCAGCATTAACGTCCAGAAATCATCAGACACAACAGCGTTATTCCCATTCTAATCCAGTTCCATTGTTTGCACGGTTTATTTTCCTGTAAGTAATTCGACATGGACGAGATGCCTCTCCGCCTGGCCGCTTTCCGAATCGTTGTCAAGGGTGTGGTCAGCTTGTCAAAGCTTATTTACTGTAGCAACAGCATCTTCGTGCCAAACTGGAAATTCTGTGAGCAGACCCACAGATTTCTCCATCTCATCAGCTCATCATCGCTCTGCCAGTTTCGGTCTCTGGCTCTCACCTAACAGCGCCATTATTGACACCCGCGTAGCAACGCGGTCAGGGTCTGGCATTATACATCACATGTGAAACGGTCAAATATTTCACCACCATCAACGCGATATTTTATGGTCTGAAATTTCACATGATTAACCAATCAGATTTGCGGAACAAATGTAATTAGATTAGAATGACCAATAAAACCTGGGTGGCTGCGCTAGCTAGCAGTGCTGCTACAACATGTTCCACAAACACATTGGTGTAGTTTGTTGTAAAATCAGAATTCTTTCAAGTTACGATAAGCTAACTAATCAGTTCACTAGCCTGGGTTTTTTGTTACAACAGCTCGCTAAGCTACTTAGCTCGGCTAGCTGGTGTATAGCTCATGCAAAATGAGGTTTGTTCATGAGCAAATATCTTTATTATTTTCATCTGTGAGGTTAAACAGAAAGTTCACATTAATCAGGTGTGTGTGTGTGTGTGTGTGTGTGTGTGTGTGTGTGTGTGTGTGTGTGTGTGTGTGTGTGTGTATTGTGTAACCCTCAGCTGCTTCCCCGTTTCTGATTTCATCAGGTATATCTGGTCTGTTTGTGTACCGTAACGTCTCACTCTGTCTCAAAGACGTCTGGATGAAATTTGTAAGATTTTATTTTATTTTTTTCCTCCTGAACAGGTTAAAAATGTTAAAATATAAACAGATGTTTGTGTTTGTTCCTGATTGGTTAGCCAGCAGTTTGTTGGTTGCCACGGCGACTCTGATGATGATGGAGTTTGGATTAATGAGTCTGGAACTGTTCCGGAACTTCAATCTCATCTTTTGGTGCAGATTTTGACATCGACCGAAACATCAGACAACTGAAACAAGATCATTTAAAAATTAAAAATCCACAAGGAACAAAGACATAAAACAACAGAATGTGTTTTACGTCTGAATTTCTATGACTTCATTATTCTAAAGGTGTACACTTCACCACAGCTCATGGTTTGGCCGTTTATTACATCATATGTTGGGGGGGGGGTCAGAGCTGTGCGTCCCGTAACTGTTTTGTTTTGGTGTGACCACTAAAAATGATGACCATCTTATTTCCTCAGTAACTGTGGAGTAACTCAACGTAAATCCATGAAGGTATTGATAGCGACTAAAAATAACACTGTTGGTGTCAGTGAAGCACAGTGGGAGCAGCAGAGCAGACGGTCGGTGTTCATGCAGATGGTCGCACCGTTTGAGTCAAAAGTTATAGCGTTTGAGCTGACTGTAGGGAAATTCCGCTGTATTCCAAGTGGAACCAGTTCGTTACAGCCCAGGGGTACATTGGAGAGCGCCTAACAGGCCCGCGGCTACATCGGAGACAGCCACCAGGACCGCAGTTATGTCGGAGATGGCCAAACAGGCCCGCGGCTACGTCAGAGTCCACCACCAAGGCCGGAGCTACGTCAGAGTCCACCACCAAGGCCGGAGCTACGTCAGAGTCCACCACCAAGGCCGGAGCTACGTCAGAGTCCACCACCAAGGCCGGAGCTACGTCAGAGGCCACCACCAGGCCCACGGCTACGTCAGAGACCACAAAACAGGCCCGTGGCTACATCGGAGACCACAAAACAGGCCCGCGGCTACATTGGAGACAGCCACCAGGACTGCAGTTATGTCGGAGACTGCGTAACAGGTCCGCGGCTACGTCAGAGACCACAAAACAGGCCCGTGGCTACATCGGAGACCACAAAACAGACCCACGGCTACATCGGAGACAGCCACCAGGACTGCAGTTATGTCGGAGACTGCGTAACAGGCCCGCGGCTACGTCAGAGACCACCACCAGGGCCACAGCTACGTTGGAGATGGCCAAACAGGACCACGGCTACGCCAGAGTCCGCCACCAAGGCTGCAGCTACATCAGAGGCCACCACCAGGCCCACGGCTATGTCAGAGTCCGCCACCAAGGCTGCAGCTACATCAGAGGCCACAAAACAGGCCCGTGGCTACGTCGGAGACCACAAAACAGGCCCGTGGCTACATCAGACTCCGCCACCAGGCCCATGGCTACGTCAGAGACCACAAAACAGGCCCGTGGCTACATCGGAGACCACAAAACAGGCCCGCGGCTACATCGGAGACAGCCACCAGGACTGCAGTTATGTCGGAGACTGCGTAACAGGTCCGCGGCTACGTCAGAGACCACAAAACAGGCCCGTGGCTACATCGGAGACCACAAAACAGACCCGCGGCTACATCGGAGACAGCCACCAGGACTGCAGTTATGTCGGAGACTGCGTAACAGGCCCGCGGCTACGTCAGAGACCACCACCAGGGCCACAGCTATGTTGGAGATGGCCAAACAGGACCACGGCTACGCCAGAGTCCGCCACCAAGGCTGCAGCTACATCAGAGGCCACCACCAGGCCCACGGCTATGTCAGAGTCCGCCACCAAGGCTGCAGCTACATCAGAGGCCACAAAACAGGCCCGTGGCTACATCAGACTCCGCCACCAGGCCCATGGCTACGTCAGAGACCACAAAAGAGGCCCATGGCTACGTCAGAATCCGCCACCAAGGCCGCGGCTACGTCAGAGACCACCAAACAGGCCCGTGGCTACGTCAGAATCCGCAAACCAGGCCTGTGGCTACTTCAGAGGCCACCAACAAGCCTGCAGCTACTAAAAATAAAACCAAGGAACTTTTCACAGGCTGTAACAGGATTTAGTGCCGAGGACGGTGGACACAAGGAAACTACGGAGGAACAGGTGACTGCGTTTCTTCATAGTAAACATACTGACATTAATAAAGAAAACATTGAAGCCTGTCACAGTCTGCTGACTCGGGCTCAGAAGGATAAGACGTCCACTCCAGTTATTATCATCTGTTTAGCAAACAGAAGGCACAAAGTTGAATTACTCAAACAGGGAAAGAAGCTGAAAGGCACAAATGAGCATCTTACTAAGAGTAACGTGGACATCACCAGGAAAGCAAGGCTGCTGAGGAAACAGGGGAAGATCCATTTCAATTTCAATTTTTCAATTTATTTTCATTTATATAGCACCAAATCACAACAGCATTGCCTCAAAGCGCTTCACACAGGTAAGGTCTAACCTTACCGACCCCCAGAGCAACAGTGGTAAGAAAAAACTCCCTCTGAGGAAGAAACCTCAAGCAGACCAGACTCAAAGGGGTGACCCACTGCTTGGGCCATGATACAAAACATAAATTACAGAACAATTCACGGACGAATATACAAGAAATGCTGTTGGCGCACAGGACAGGAGGGTCGCCAACACAAATACAACTCCCATCTCTGGATGGAGCTGCACCTTAGAGAGAAAAAACAGAATCAGACATCAGAAAGACAAAAAAAATACTGTATAATTTGCCAGCATTAAACAAGAAAAACAGAGAAATAATAAGGTGATCGCCGGCCACTAGCCCCAAATTTCACTAAAAGACCCAGAATTTAGGTAAAGTTGAGGCCGCAGCCCGCTCCAATTACTAATAAATTAAAAGAGTAAAAACCGTAAAGCAAAACTGTACCAGTATTCTAGCCATATGAAAGGGAAAATAAGTGTCTTAAGTCTGGACTTGAAAGTCTCCACAGAATCTGACTGTTTTATTGACGCAGGGAGATCATTCCACAGAACAGGGGCACGATAAGAGAAAGCTCTGTGACCCGCAGACTTCTTATTCACCTTAGGGACACAAAGTAGTCCTGCACCCTGAGAACGTAAAGCCCGGGCCGGTACGTAAGGTTTAATTAGGTTGGCTAGGTAGGGAGGTGCCAGTCCATGAATAATTTTATAGGTTAATAGCAGAACCTTAAAATCTGATCTCACTGGGACAGGAAGCCAGTGAAGTGGCTCACAGTTACTGAGCCAGTGAAGATCCATTCAGTTTGGGTCACAACCTGTAAGGTTTTTGTCAAACCAAATGGTGCACCTGAAAATGCCAGAGGTCTGAGCATTAAGGAGCACGAGACAGAACAGTTTGAATGAGGATGAAATGGAGGATTGTGCAGACTTTGTCTTTCATTGATTGGTCACACAATCTCTGTCTCGTATCTATGTATTGTTAAAGTATTCATGTGGAACAAAATTCATCCTTGGATCCTATTCTGCCTGATAACATTCATATAATGGCTGTCTGACACATACGAGGTCTATTAGACAATAAACCGACCCTTTTATTTATTTTTTTAACTATATGGATTTGAATGACATGCGATTCCACCAATCATGCTTGAACCCTCGGGCAGGCCTTGAGTGAGATGTGGTCCCGCCCTCTCGGCTGAATTCCTTTGTTTCACACGCTGCTCCAGACGGCGCGCGTTGCTTTATCAAATTTTTTTCTGGATCTGTGAGGAATATCCGAGTGGACACTATTCGAGAAATTAAGCTGGTTTTCGGTGAAAAGTTTAACCGTTTTATGAGAGATTATGGGGTGTTTCTGTCGGTGTAAGGACTTCCCACGGACCGGGACGTCCTGCAGCGCTTCCAGGCGCCGTCGTCGGCCTGTTTCGACCTGAAAACATCCTAATTTAAGGCTTAATTCACCCAGGACATCGTGAGAGAACAGAGAAGATTCAGAAGAGGCCGGCATGAGGACTTTACGCGGACATTCCACTGTTTAAGGACATTTTTTAATGAAAGACGTGCGCGCAAATTCGCCGAGTCGTTTCCGTGACGACTCGGTGAATCTGTGTGCGCCGCGACAGGAAAAACACCTCCGTGTTGAAAACCATTTGTAAAATTCAGGCGGCTTTTGATGCCTTTCAACAAGTGAGTAACTGAGAAATTGTTTAACAGCTTGGGCATGTTCCAACTTGTCCGTTAAGGTTTCCAACGGAGGTGTTTTTCCTGTCGCGACCCCCCGCGGTCGGGTCCGGCCCGACATGCGACTCTGCCCGCACATTCTTTCATTACAAAATGTCCGTTAACAATGGAATGTCCGAATAAACTCCTCATGCCGACTTCTTCTGAAAGTTCTCTGTTCTCTGACGACTTACTGGGTCAACAGAGCCTGAAATGTGGAAGTTTTCAACTTGAAACGGCGAGACGCTGCCGCCTCAAAGCGCAGATCGCCGTCAGGCGCCGTGGGCCGTCCTTAAAGCGACACTACCAGACCAAAATCTCTCATCAGCCGTTAAAATTTTTACCGAAAACCAGCTGAATTTATCGAATGGTGTCCACTCAGTTGTGCCTTACAGTTTTGAAAAAAATGTGATCAAACAAAGCAACAGTCTCTGAGCCATTCCTAAACAATGAAAAAATCGACGAGAGGGCGGACGACTCCTCACTCAAAGACTGCCCACAGACGAATGACGTAACCGACAGGCGTGAAAAACTCTCGCATGCCCACGAGGGTTCAAGCATGTCTGATGTAATCACACGTGATTCAAATCCATATGGTTTTTGAAAAAAATAATAAGGTCGGATACTTTTCTAATAGACCTCGTACATGGATGAAATTATAAGTGATACAGCTGCATTTATTCATTTGCGGATTTATTTATTATATGATGGCAACTGACATTTTTCAATCTACCTCTGCACAGGAGCTCAAATTGAAAGTTTTTGATTGTACTAAACATAGATTTCATAACATGGACTATAATATTGATCCGGATAGTTTTTCCTCAATAACATCATTCATCATTGTAAATATTTTACTAGGAACAATTAAGAAGTATTCTATGACAGATAGGACATTTTCAATCAAACATTTTAACAGTAGAAGTCTCATTACCAACATTTCAAAAATTCAAGACTGTTTAAAGAGTTCTAAGAAACATTTTTTAGTTCTTGCATTTACAGAGACGTGGTTAAAGGAGGAACAAGAGGATGCTGTCCAGCTTTTTTGCAACAAACAGGATGACTAAAATTATCCATCTTTTTTACGCAAAGATTGACAAAATTATTAAAGACACTAATGCTGTAGCTAATAACTTCAACAATTATTTTGTCAATGTGGGTAAAATTTAGCCAATTCAATTGTATCCCTAAAAATGTGTTCCTTGGACAACAGCAAAACAACCAATACAATTCTGCAGTCAATGTTTCTTAAAGAAACTGATAAAACTGAAGTAATTGACATACATCATAAATTAAAAGGGGGAAAAAAAATCAACTGATAGTTTAAATTTTGATGTGTTTTTGATAAAAAAAAAAAAAAAAAAAAATCATTGATTGTATTGTTAAACCTATAACCTATATTTGTAATTTGTCAGTAATGACTGGGACATTTCCTTCTAAAATGAAAATAGCTAAAGTGATACTGTTATTCAAATCTGGTGATAAACATGTCTTTTCAAACTATTGGCCAATCTCACTGTGACCACCATTTTCTAAAATTCTGGAAAAGGTATTTGCAAGGAGGTTGAATGATTTCATGGCAAAATGTCTTAGTGAGCAGCAGTATAAAATGTAAGTCTCTTCGGCTGCTCCCTTGTTTGCACTCGGGGTCGCCACAGCAAATCCAAGGTGGATCTGCATGTTGAATTGGCACAGGTTTTACACCGGATGCCCTTCCTGATGCAACTCCACATTACATGGAGAAATGTGGCAGGGGTGGGATTTGAACCCGGAGCCTTCTGAATTGAAACCAAGTGCATTAACCACTTGGCCACCACCCCTCACCACTTGGCCACCACCCCTCGGTGAGCAGCAGTATGGATTTAGGAAAAATTGTACAACTTCATTGGATTTAACTGACTTTGTTGAACAAATTACAAATACAATTGAGAATAAGAAATACACTGTTGTTTTTTTTTTAATTTACAGAAAGCATTTAACACCGTAGATCATGCCTTATTATTGGACAAATTGCAGAAGTATGGGATCAGGGGATTGGCATATCAGTGGATAGCGAGTTATTTATACAATAATTATCAGTATTTATGTGGGATAAATTCTGAAATTTTGAAGATCACATGTGGGGTGCCCCAGAGTTAAGTCCTTGGTCCATTGTTGTTTCTTTTAACCATTACTGATGTATGCTTGATTTCTAAGTCCCTGACTTGTATTTTGTTTGCTGATGATACAACTATATTTTGTACAGTGGCTTCCAGTGGATTGTTTGCTATTGTGATGCTCTTCCGAACTTTACACTGTTGTATACATTTCTTTTATTTCTGTTTAGCACTCTTCTGATTGTTAAGTGCATCTACTCTAAATCTTACAGTATTTAACTACAGTCCTGTTGTGAATCGCTAGCGGTTAGCTTTCGCTAGCTCGGTCAACTTCCCCCCCCCCCTGCCGTTACTTTTATAGCTGTTTCTTTTTTACCTGTTTAATATTTCTGTTAGTTTTTCAGTGAAACTACTGTGAATTTTAGGTCATTATTTTACTTCTCTTAGGAGTGGTTAGCATTTTCACTAGTGGTTAGCTTGCGTTAGCTAGTTTGACACCCCCCTGTTTCTTTAATACTTCTTTTAGTTTTTTAGTGTAACTGTTGTGAATTTTAATTCATTTGTTTACATCTGTGTGAATCCTGTGTGAGCCTTAGGAGTGGTTAGCTTATCCATTATTAGTTTTTATCCATTATTATCCATTATTAGTGCTTGGCTATAGAGGGTTTTCAATCACGTGACCGATTTGTTCCCATCTCCATCGTGGATTATTACGCGGCTGGTGCGTGAAAGAAATTAGAGAGAATAAAAGCTTATTACGAGGCTTTAAACCCTCAAGATGAAGCTGTTTATCATGATCGATGTGTAACAGTTGGTTCAGTGGAGCTGTATGTTGTACCGGATAGTGAATTTAATGATGATTTAATGAAGTGTCTGGTAGTTTCACAGCGTAAACTTAATATGACCAGAACCAAGCAGACCGCCCATAAAACCACCGGAGGAAAAGCTCAGAGGAAAGCAGCTCACTACCAAAGCCGCGTGGAAGAGCGCTGCAACTACCGGTGGTGTGAAGAAGCCTCACCGTTACAGGCCCGGCACCGTGGCGCTGAGAGAGATCCGCCGGTACCAGAAATCCACCGAGCTGCTGATCTGCAAGCTGCCAACCAGGTCAGCCTCACTGGCCTCCTGCAGAGCATCAATCAATCAATCAATTTTTTTATATAGCGCCAAATCACAACAAACAGTTGCCCCAAGGCGCTTTATATTGTAAGGCAAGGCCATACAATAATTATGTAAAACCCCAACGGTCAAAACGACCCCCTGTGAGCAAGCACTTGGCTACAGTGGGAAGGAAAAACTCCCTTTTAACAGGAAGAAACCTCCAGCAGAACCAGGCTCAGGGAGGGGCAGTCTTCTGCTGGGACTGGTTGGGGCTGAGGGAGAGAACCAGGAAAAAGACATGCTGTGGAGGGGAGCAGAGATCGATCACTAATGATTAAATGCAGAGTGGTGCATACAGAGCAAAAAGAGAAAGAAACAGTGCATTATGGGAACCCCCCAGCAGTCTACGTCTATAGCAGCATAACTAAGGGATGGTTCAGGGTCACCTGATCCAGCCCTAACTATAAGCTTTAGCAAAAAGGAAAGTTTTAAGCCTAATCTTAAAAGTAGAGAGGGTGTCTGTCTCCCTGATCTGAATTGGGAGCTGGTTCCACAGGAGAGGAGCCTGAAAGCTGAAGGCTCTGCCTTCCATTCTACTCTTACAAACCCTAGGAACTACAAGTAAGCCTGCAGTCTGAGAGTGAAGCGCTCTATTGGGGTGATATGGTACTATGAGGTCCCTAAGATAAGATGGGACCTGATTATTCAAAACCTTATAAGTAAGAAGAAGAATTTTAAATTCTATTCTAGAATTAACAGGAAGCCAATAAAGAGAGGCCAATATGGGTGAGATATGCTCTCTCCTTCTAGTCCCCGTCAGTACTCTAGCTGCAGCATTTTGAATTAACTGAAGGCTTTTTAGGGAACTTTTAGGACAACCTGATAATAATGAATTACAATAGTCCAGCCTAGATAGATAAAGCTGAGTATCATCATCACAGTATGATGTTTCCACCCCCATGCTTCACGGTTGGGATGGTTTTCTTGGGGTTGTTCTCATCCTCTGAACACGGCAAGTGGAGTTGATTCCAAAAAGCTCTATTCTGGTCTCATCTGACCACATGACCTTCTCCCATGTCTTCTCTGGATCATCCAGATGGTCACTGGTGAACTTCAAACTGGCCTGGACATGTGCTGGCTTGAGCAGGGGGACCTTGCTGCCCTGCAGGATTTTAAACCATGACAGCATCATGTGTTACTAATGTAATCTTTGTGACTGTGGTCCCAGCTCTCTTCAGGTCATTGACCAGGTCCTCCTGTGTACTTCTGAGCTTTCTCAGAATCATCCTTACCCCACAGTCATCTTGTGTTTCTTCCACTTTCTAATAAATAATCATAATAAGTTGTTGTCTTCTACCAAGCTGCTTGCCTGTTGTCCTGTAGTCCATCCCAGCCTTGTGCAGGTCTTCAGTTTTGTCCCTGGTGTCCTTAGACAGCTCTTTGGTCTTTGCTATGGTGGACAGGTTGGAGTGTGATTGAGTGTGTGAACAGGTGTCCTTTATACAGGTAACAAGTTCAAACAGGTGCAGTTAATACAGGTAAAGAGTGCAGAATAAGAGGGCTTCTTAAAGAAAAATGAACAGGTCTGTGAGAGACAGAATTCTTGCTGGTTGGTAGGTGTTCAAATACTTATTTCATGCAATAATCATAATCAGAATCAGAAGTTTACTGCCATTGCCAATGAACAGGATTCACAGACTAGGAATTTGCTTCGATATAATGGTGCAACATTAAACAGAGAGCAATATAAAATGCTAAGATAAAATATAAAATATTTGCCAAAATAAGACAAAATATAAGATAAAATAAAATGTAAATTATTTAAAAATCATACAATGTGATTTTCTGGATTTTTTTTTAAGATTCTGTCTCTCACAGTTGAAGTGAACCTACAATAAAAATTACAGACCTCTCCATTCTTTGTAGGTGGGAAAACCTGCAAAACTGTCAGGGGATCAAATACGTATTTCCCCCAGTGTAGGAATGCAGATGCATTAGCCAGACTGCTAATAACAGATGAAGATTTTCCAATGTCAAACCCAGTTTTTCAAATTTTTTAGACAGTTTGCCTATCACAGCTCAGCAGATTGTGCAGGAAATTGAGAGAGATCTCACGCTGGCAAGAGTGAAACAATATGTTTTGTCAGATTGGTCAAAAGGTGTCTGATGAAGCTTTTCAGCCGTATGTGAGACGAAAAGTTGATCTGACTATGGAAGATGATTGAATGCTTTGGGGATTCAGAGTCGTCATTCCAGAGAGTCTGAGAAACAGGTTACTTTCAGAGCTATGTGACGGCCTCTGGGGCACGGGGAACATGAAATCCTTGGCTAGGTGCTTAATGTGGTGGCCTTCATTGGATCAGGATAATGAAACGGAGGTAAACCAGTGTGATGTCTGCAAACATCAGCATAGTGTTCCAGCTACAGCACCAGTGCACACGTGGAAATGGGCTTCAGGTCCATGGGAGAGAATAAAGCTCAAGTTTGTAGAGTCCAAGAAGAAAATGTTCCTTGTGTTAATGGATGCATATGCCTGATGATAATAATAATAATAATAATAACTTGGATTTATAGAGTGCCTTATTATCACAAGATAGCCAAAGTGCTTACAAATTGCATTATTATTCATTCACTCGCACATAAGCATGCTTGTGGAAGGAAACCAGAGTGCCTGGAGGAAACCTACACAAACACAGGAGAAGATGCAAACTCCACACAGAAGGGTGGGAAGCGATCCCACAACCTTCTTGCTGTGAGGCAGCAGTGCTAACCACTAAGCCACTGTGCTTAGTGGTTAGCACTGCTGCTGCTGTGTCCAATGGCCTGAAATTACTCATATGCAGAATACTACCAGATCAGTTGAGGTTTTGAGAAATCTTTTTCTGTTTATGGGTTGCCCAAAGAGGTGGTAACTGATTACAGACCTCAATTCATTGCAGGTGAATTTGAGACATTTCTGAAGTTGGATGCTGTCAGGCATATCAACACTCCTTCCTACCATGCAGCCTCAAATGGTTTGACAGAAAGGCTGGTGCAAAATGTTAAAAGGTCCTTAGTCAAGAGCAGAGCACTTGGTGGTCTGTCTTTGCAGTACTGTATTGCAAATTTCTTGTTTTGATATTGAAATATGCCACACATGACAACTGGAAAAACACCAGTAAAACTCTTCTTGAAAAGACAGGTCTGCACCAGGTTGTTTTTGCTGAAACCAAATTTCTCTGAATCTGTCCAGGATCAACATGTTCAGAAACAGTCCAATGCGAAGGGTCGACTCAGGAGTTTCTCTGTGGGACAAGTGGTGCTTATGAGAAACTATAGGGGAGGAGAAAAATGGGTGGATGTTGAAATCACATGGTGTCTGTAAATGGAACTTATATCAAAAGACATGTCAATAATTATTGCAGGAAAAGAAAAAGAAAGTAAACCCGGAAAACATTGTCACTCGTGTTGATGATTATTTTGCTCATGATTTTGACAATGGACTGAATGATTCAGAGGATGAAACCAAGAAAACTGTCGATGTCTGGGTCTGTGGTGCGCAGGCTCCACAGACCCAGACAGGAAAGCAGTGCACAGGGTCATACACACTGTCCTAAAGATCATCAGCTGCCCTCTGACCAGTCTGGAAACCATCGCCACATCCTGCTGCCTGAGGAGAACCAAGTCCATCACAGGATACCCCACGTACCCTTCCCACCCCCTTTGACCTGCTGCCCTCTGAGAGACGCAACAGGTCAACAAAGTCCCACACCAGCAGGCTGACAAACAGCTTCATGGGCCATACGTACCTCAAACACCC
>NW_022986298.1:0-44410 GCF_902500255.1 Thalassophryne amazonica
TCTGTCTCTCTCTCTCTCTCTCTCTCTCTCTGTCTCTCTCTCTCTCTGTCTGTCTCTCTCTCTCTCTCTCTGTCTCTCTCTCTCTGTCTCACTCTGTCTCTCTCTCTCTCTGTCTGTCTCTCTCTGTCTCTCTCTGTGCTGTGTGCGCTGATGCAGTCACTTGCACTCACTCACAGTGTTTTTTAATTATTTGGGCAGTGTTCCTATACGTGGCTCATTTTTTGAATAATCCCTGAAATTTCTGTCAAATCTGTATGTGGCTCATTATTCATAGCTTTATTATTCAGTGGGACCAAAGCTTAACTCTCCCACACAAATACTTAGCAAACATTGACTCCTAATGTCAGACAGAGAGAGAAGAAACAAACCTTGATAATGTGGCACTGAGGGAATGCTCTGATGGCTGTGATAAAGGAAATAAACAATTTTGCAAGGATGTGCAGAGGTGCAGGAACCCAAAGGCCGGAAATTGTCCCATCTGGGTCCATGGTGGAGTCAGAGAGGGAACTGTGTGCCAACCACATGGCCAACATATGCCAGTCATTGGATTAAAGGGCCGGAAACAAGACCCCTTGAAGGCCATGGTAGAATCAGTAGAACATCTAGTGGAAATGAGGGTCAGACCCGGGACAGAAATCCCTGGAACAACATAAAGAGATGAGAAGTCACTCAAAGGTGGGACTCATGAATTGGGGAAGCAGAATGAAACTTAATGAGCAAAAAAACAAACAGAAAAATTACTCCACAAACCAACCCCAAGTAATACCAGAATCTAGCGTAATCTGTACTCTGGCAGAGATTAACCAACAAAAATCAACAAAAAAGAGTTTGAAAAGATTATATGAGAAACAAACATGCTTAATCAAAAGACATAAAAAGTAAACGACCCAACAAAATGAAAATGCTACGTGGATCAATGAAAGAAACCAAACCAGCAAAAGAACTGCATTGGAAAACATGCTTAATAAATGAAATGAATAATGAAACAATCGACAAAGCAAACTCAGAGGGCAATCAAAACCAGAAAACTTAACCAAGGACCTGGAAAAAGATTTGAACAAATAATGAGAAAAATCGGCCTTTCTGAAACAACACCCGAACCCAAGAGAGGACATGGAAAATAAAATAACCCTGAAACATAACATTAAGCACATGGTTATCATTAATTTCACGCAGAGCTGATATGGGAACCAAACTGGATATTGAAATGGGGCATCTAAAGATTTACGAAAAGGGCCAAAATGCTGGGGGAGAAAACAGAAAACATAACCAAGACATAAAACATCAATTGGTCGTCTTCGGGGGTGACACTGATGCTGGGGTAGGAAGAGGAAGCTCTGGAAAGGTCGGAAAAGCTGACTCTTTTAGAGATGTTCAGTGGGGGAAACAAGTATTTGATCCAATCAATCAATCAACTTTTTTCTTATATAGCGCCAAATCACAACAAACAGTTGCCCCAAGGCGCTCCATATTGTAAGGCAAGGCCATACAATAATTATGAAAACCCCAACGGTCAAAACGACCCCCTGTGAGCAAGCACTTGGCAACAGTGGGAAGGAAAAACTCCCTTTTAACAGGAAGAAACCTCCAGCAGAACCAGGCTCAGGGAGGGGCAGTCTTCTGCTGGGACTGGTTGGGGCTGAGGGAGAGAACCAGGAAAAAGACATGCTGTGGAGGGGAGCAGAGATCGATCACTAATGATTAAATGCAGAGTGATGCATACGGAGCAAAAAGAGAAAGAAACAGTGCATCATGGGAACCCCCCCACAATCTACGTCTAAAGCAGCATAACCAAGGGATGGTCCAGGGTCACCTGATCCAGCCCTAACTATAAGCCTTAGCGAAAAGGAAAGTTTTAAGCCTAATCTTAAAAGTAGAGAGGGTATCTGTCTCCCTGATCTGAATTGGGAGCTGGTTCCACAGGAGAGGAGCCTGAAAGCTGAAGGCTCTGCCTCCCATTCTACTCTTACAAACCCTAGGAACTACAAGTAAGCCCGCAGTCTGAGAACAAAGCGCTCTAATGGGGTAATATGGTACTACGAGGTCCCTAAGATAAGATGGGACCTGATTATTCAAAACCTTATAAGTAAGAAGAAGAATTTTAAATTCTATTCTAGAATTAACAGGAAGCCAATGAAGAGAGGCCAACACGGGTGAGATATGCTCTCTCCTGCTAGTCCCCGTCAGTACTCTAGCTGCAGCATTCTGAACCAACTGAAGGCTTTTTAGGGAACTTTTAGGACAACCTGATAATAATGAATTACAATAGTCCAGCCTAGAGGAAATAAATGCATGAATTAGTTTTTCAGCATCACTCTGAGACAAGACCTTTCTGATTTTAGAGATATTGCGTAAATGCAAAAAGGCAGTCCTACATATTTGTTTAATATGCGCTTTGAATGACATATCCTGATCAAAATGACTCCAAGATTTCTCACAGTATTACTAGAGATCAGGGAAATGCCATCCAGAGTAACGATCTGGTTAGACACCATGCTTCTAAGATTTGTGGGGCCAAGTACAATAACTTCAGTTTTATCTGAGTTTAAAAGCAGGAAATTAGAGGTCATCCATGTCTTTATGTCTGTAAGACAATCCTGCAGTTTAGCTAATTGGTGTGTATCCTCTGGCTTCATGGATAGATAAAGCTGGGTATCATCTGCGTAACAATGAAAATTTAAGCAATACCGTCTAATAATACTGCCTAAGGGAAGCATGTATAAAGTGAATAAAATTGGTCCTAGCACAGAACCTTGTGGAACTCCATAATTAACTTTAGTCTGTGAAGAAGATTCCCCATTTACATGAACAAACTGTAATCTATTAGACAAATATGATTCAAACACCGCAGCGCAGTGCCTTTAATACCTATGACATGCTCTAATCTCTGTAATAAAATTTTATGGTCAACAGTATCAAAAGCAGCACTGAGGTCCAACAGAACAAGCACAGAGATGAGTCCACTGTCCGAAGCCATAAGAAGATCATTTGTAACCTTCACTAATGCTGTTTCTGTACTATGATGAATTCTAAAACCTGACTGAAACTCTTCAAATAGACCATTCCTCTGCAGGTGATCAGTTAGCTGTTTTACAACTACCCTCTCAAGAATCTTTGAGAGAAAAGGAAGGTTGGAGATTGGCCTATAATTAGCTAAGATAGCTGGGTCAAGTGATGGCTTTTTAAGTAATGGTTTAATTACTGCCACCTTAAAGGCCTGTGGTACATAACCAACTAACAAAGATAGATTGATCATATTTAAGATTGAAGCATTAAATAATGGTAGGACTTCCTTGAGCAGCCTGGCAGGAATGGGGTCCAATAAACATGCCGATGGTTTGGACGAAGCAACCAATGAAAATAACTCAGACAGAACAACCGGAGAGAAAGAGTCTAACCAAATACCGGCATGACTGAAAGCAGCCAAAGATAACGATACATCTTTGGGATTGTTATGAGTAATTTTTTCTCTAATAGTCAAAATTTTGTTAGCAAAGAAAGTCATGAAGTCATTACTAGTTAAAGTTAATGGAATACTCAGCTCAATAGAGCTCTGACTCTTTGTCAGCCTAGCTACAGTGCTGAAAAGAAACCTGAGGTTATTCTTATTTTCTTCAATTAGTGATGAGTAGAAAGATGTCCTATCTTTACAGAGGGCTTTTTTATAGAGCAACAAACTCTTTTTCCAGGCTAAGTGAAGATCTTCTAAATTAGTGAGACGCCATTTCCTCTCCAACTTACGGGTTATCTGCTTTAAGCTACGAGTTTGTGAGTTATACCACGGAGTCAGACACTTCTGATTTAAAGCTCTCTTTTTCAGAGGAGCTACAGCATCCAAAGTTGTCTTCAAAGAGGATGTAAAACTATTGACGAGATACTCTATCTCCCTTACAGAGTTTAGGTAGCTACTCTGCACTGTGTTGGTATATGACATTAGAGAACATAACGAAGGAATCATATCCTTAAACCTAGTTACAGAGCTTTCTGAAAGACTTCTAGTGTAATGAAACTTATTCCCCACTGCTGGGTAGTCCATCAGAGTAAATGTAAATGTTATTAAAAAATGATCAGACAGAAGGGAGTTTTCAGGGAATACTGTTAAGTCTTCTATTTCCATACCATAAGTCAGAACAAGATCTAAGATATGATTAAAGTGGTGGGTGGACTCATTTACTTTTTGAGCAAAGTCGATAGAGTCTAATAATAGATTAGATAGATCCGATAGAGTCTAATAATAGATTAGATAGATCCACTGTTAATTTTGCAGGTTTTCCCACCTACAAAGAATGTAGAGGTCTGTAATTTTTTTTTTTCCAATTATTTTTATTGATTTTTCCATTTGAGGGAAGGATACAGAAAAAAGAAACAAGGATGTTCTGACATCAACCAGTGGACGTAATCAGAATGTGATGAACATTTTACAGTAGACAATGTCTACATTAAGACAGCCTATTGGGGCTGAATTCCCCTTCCCTGACACGCAATAGCCCTCTCACTTTTACTCATTCATACCACAAGAGACGGAACGTACAAACACACGGGGGGTGGAATAATAACTAATATTTATAATTTAAAAGGGGGGGAGTCAACAACTCAGTGTTTCATTGGTTTTCAGCATCAATATGCAAGGTATCTATATAATGTAGAAAGGGCTGCCAGGTTTTATGAAAGGCCTGTATAGAGCCCTTAAGGGAGAATCTGATCTTCTCAAGTCTCACACATTTGAAAATTTCTTGAATCCATCTATTATGTGTGGGTGGAGATGAGTGATTCCATTTAAGCGGTATAAGCTTCTTTGCCAGCAAAGTGGTGAAAACAATAATGTTTTGTGATGATCTGGACCAGCCAGGGGTTGGGGGCAATCCAAAAAGAGCGACAAGGGGGTCAGGGTTCATTGTGCAGCGAAGGACCTTTTGTAGTGTAACGGAGATGGCACTCCAAAAGTCGTTAAGTCTGGGGCAGGACCAAAACATGTGCATGTGGTCGGCTGGAGACTCGTGACATCTGTAGCAAGAGTCAACTCTGTCTGGGTAAATTTGAGCTAATCTTGCATTAGTGAAATGGCTCCTGTGTAAGATCTTGCACTGTAAAAGTTTGTGCCTAGCACATATCAATCAATCAATCAATCAACTTTTTTCTTATATAGCGCCAAATCACAACAAACAGTTGCCCCAAGGCGCTCCACATTGCAAGGCAAGGCCATACAATAATTATGAAAAACCCCAACGGTCAAAACGACCCCCTATGAGCAAGCACTTGGCCACAGTGGGAAGGAAAAACTCCCTTTTAACAGGAAGAAACCTCCAGCAGAACCAGGCTCAGGGAGGGGCAGTCTTCTGCTGAGACTGGTTGGGGCTGAGGGAAAGAACCAGGAAAAAGAGATCGATCACTAATGATTAAATGCAGAGTGATGCATACGGAGCAAAAAGAGAAAGAAACAGTGCATCATGGGAACCCCCCCACAGTCTACGTCTAAAGCAACATAACCAAGGGATGGTCCAGGGTCACCCGATCCAGCCCTAACTATAAGCTTTAGCAAAAAGGAAAGTTTTAAGCCTAATCTTAAAAGTAGAGAGGGTGTCTGTCTCCCTGATCTGAATTGGGAGCTGGTTCCACAGGAGAGGAGCCTGAAAGCTGAAGGCTCTGCCTCCCATTCTACTCTTACAAACCCTAGGAACTACAAGTAAGCCCGCAGTCTGAGAGCGAAGCGCTCTAATGGGGTAATATGGTACTACGAGGTCCCTAAGATAAGATGGGACCTGATTATTCAAAACCTTATAAGTAAGAAGAAGAATTTTAAATTATATTCTAGCATTAACAGGAAGCCAATGAAGGGAGGCCAACACGGGTGAGATATGCTCTCTCCTGCTAGTCCCCGTCAGTACTCTAGCTGCAGCATTCTGAACCAACTGAAGGCTTTTTAGGGAACTTTTAGGACAACCTGATAATAATGAATTACAATAGTCCAGCCTAGAGGAAATAAATGCATGAATTAGTTTTTCAGCATCACTCTGAGACAAGACCTTTCTGATTTTAGAGATATTGCGTAAATGCAAAAAGGCAGTCCTACATATTTGTTTAATATGCGCTTTGAATGACATATCCTGATCAAAAATAACTCCAAGATTTCTCACATATAGAGGAGGTGTGGACTAGACTAAGTATGCGATCCCATTGTTCGTCAGAGATTGTGATCCTGAGGTCCTGGTTCCAGACAGCCCTCAGGGAGTTCAGGGAGGTTGGGTTTATTTTAAAAATTGTATCATATAAGACTGACGTTAGGGATTTTTGTGTTGTTTTGATTAAGAGAAGTGAATCCATCAAGGTTTCCAGGGGGCAATTGGGGAAGTGAGGGAACTGATTTTGTACAAAATGATGAATCTGGAAGAAATGGAATAAATGAGACTGAGGGAGAGTGAATTTTTTTTGATAAGTCTGTAAAAGAGGGAAAAACACCGTCAACGTAGAGGTCATCAATAGTTTGCAGACCCTTGTTTGACCAGGATTTAAAGGCTGCGTCAGAGCAGGATGGAAGAAATGAAGTGTTTTGGTAAACAGGAGCTAGTTTAGATGAGGAGTGTAAGCCAACTTGTCTCCTAAATTCATTCCAAATTAAACATTGGGGTTTTGTGCTATACGTTTGGTTGGTAGGGGTGGCTATGAGCAGACTACTGACCATAAAGCGACAGGTGAGGACGCTAGCTCCATTCTGGCCCATAGTGGGCGATTATTGGGAGCAATCTTAACATTCCAGAAGAGGATTTTATTAATATTACTAGCCCAGTAGTATTGGCGGAAGTCAGGCAAGGCTAGCCCTCCGAGAGATTTGGGAAGTTGGAGAGTTGATCTCTTAATGCGAGCTTGTTTGTTGCACCATAAGAAGGAATTAATCAATTGATCAAGTGTGGAAAAAAAAAAAGATTTGCGGATAAACAGTGGTATGTGTTCAAAAATATAGAGAAAGCGTGGAAGTATTGTCATCTTGACCAGACTGATACGGCCCAGAAGTGACTGAGGTAGAGTGGACCATCTAGTTAAATCTGATTTACGTCGCTCCAACAACGTATTTAAGTTTTTTGCAAATAAATCAGGGAGTGATTTTGTTATGATGATGCCAAGGTATTTTAGACCTTGGGTTGCTTTTCTAAAGGAGAAAAGAGTGGAGGGGAGAGTCTCCGCTGAAGAATTACTTGGAAGATACTTGCTTTTAGGCAGGTTAACTTTATAGCCAGATAACCCCCTGAATTGTTCTAAGATATCCAGAAAAGCTGGAAGGGATGAGGTTGGGTTACTGACGTAAAGCAAGAGGTCATCTGCATATAGAGAAACTTTGTGGGTAAGGCCAAATCAGGATATCCCGTCAAACTTCCTATCACTACATAGCCACAAGGCTAATGGTTCGACAGTGAGAGCGAATAAGGATGGAGAGAGAGGGCATCCCTGACAAGTGCCCCGAGATAACAAAAAAGGTTTAGATTTTATGCCATTAATATTGACACTAGCTACTGGGGAGGTATAAAGAAGTTTAATCCATGATATAAAGTTGGAGTCGAAACCAAATTTGTTTAAAGTGAAGAACAGGTAGCTCCACTCTACACGGTCAAACACCTTCTCGGCGTCTAATGACAGGATGATCTCAGCTGGGATAGAGTCTGAAGAGGAGCAGATAATGTTTAATAATCTTCTGGTGTTGTGAAAAGACTGTTGTCCTGGAATGAAGCCGGTCTGGTCCTGGTTAATTAGTGTCGGTGTGACCTTCTGGAGTCGAGTGGACAGCACTTTAGATAGAATTTTTAAGTCAATGTTGAGAAGAGAAATGGGTCTATAACTGTTACAATGGAGGGGATTTTTGTCTTTCTTAAGCAATAAAGTTTTTGAGGCTTCTGAGAATGTAGTACGTAGTCGCTGATTCGCGAATGCAACATTAAATACTCTCGTCAGGATCGGAGATAGTATGTTGGAAAAGGTTTTGAAGAATTCTGCGGAATATCCGTCTGGCCTAGGGGATTTTGAGCTTTGTAGAGAACTGATGGCCTCTTGGACCTCTGCAACTGTTATGAGGGCTCCTAGATTATGAAAGACATCGTTGTCCACTTGAGGGTATGTTAAGCAGTTGAGAGAGTTAGGCTCCGACCAGTTGTGAGAGGGGGTTTCGGAGGAGTAAAGTGATGAGTAATAACAAGAAAAAACATTACAGATTTCCATAGGTTGTAACCAACCCAGACGAAGATGCTATTCTGGGTATACGTTTAGAAGTACTTGCAGCTCGGGCTTGGTATGCCAATAGTTTGCTGGGTTTATCACCTTGTTCAAAGAAACGTTGTTTTGTTTGTAAAAACTGGATCTCGACTTTACTAGTTACAAGTCATATTGGGACTGTAGTTGTAATCTATTTTTGTATAACAGTGATGAAGGACTAGTGACATATTTAGCGTCTAAAATGCAGATTTCATCTGATAGTTCTGTTAATTTGGAGAGTTCACCTTTTTTAAAACAGGAAGCAAATGAAATAATTTGTCCACGTAAATAGGCCTTGAACGAATCCAGCAGTATATCACTGTTGATATCTGGCCTGTCATTAGTTTCAAAGAAGAAATTTATTTCCTTGCTGAGGCAATCTTTAAATTTAGCTTCTGCAAGCAACTGAGAGTTAAATCTCCAAAATTTGTGGGCCGGTCTACGGGGGAAAAGTAATGTCAACTGTCGTGGGGGCATGGTCAGAGATGACATTACTGTGATATTCACAGGCAACAGTGCTGTGCAGTAGTTTATTATCCAATAAGAAAAAAATCTATTCGCGAGAAGCTATGGTGGACGTGGGAGAAGAAGGAAAACTCTTTGTTAAAAGGAAATCTGGTTCTCCAGAGGTCAGCTAATCCCAGGTGGTCTGGTCAAGATAGTGGCTGATTTTGTTGGGGTAGTGTGTTTTGTTGATGACCTATCAAGTGTAGTGTCCTGTACTAGATTGAAATCACCTCCAATAATGATAAGATGGTCTGCAATGTTAGGGAGGGAAGAGAAAAATTTTGATAGAAATTTGTCATCATCCCATGTGGGGGCATACACTGAGGCCAGGACCACAGGAGTATTCTGTAATTTGCCTGAGACTATAATGAAGCGCCCATTAGCGTCACTTATAGTATCAGAGGGTTCAAAGGTAATATCCCTACGTATAACAATCGCTGTACCCCTTACCCTTACAGTGAACCCTGAGTGGAAGAGGTGACCCATCCAAGTCCTTTTTAAACGGGAAATTTCAGAGTTACAAAGATGGGTTTCTTGTAAGAAGCACAGATCCCCCCCAAGATGTTGAAGGTGTGATATTACCTTGTTGGCCTTGACCCCATTATTCATTCCTTTCACATTCCACGATATGAAACGGAGATTCCTACCAGACATGAGAATGGACTGTCAAGAGGGCTGGTTGATTCAGCTGTGTGGGGAAACAGAGACAATGGAGGGGGAAAAAAAAGAAAAGTGGGGGGGGGGGGACGAGGGGGTAGCATGAGGAGAGACAACACATGTATACCACATACACACACCTACGTATATCACAAATCCCTAAGGAAAATAAACTTCTGTATCAACAAGATAATAACTTCCTATTTATCCTACTCCAACATACTCCAGCTCCCACTATGTGGAAAGTAAAATAAAAGAATGAATGAGCAAATGGTATAAAATGAAATAAATCCAGGAGCAGTAAGGATCCCATCTTGTAAGTACTAAATAATGTAGTGTCCAAAATATAGTCCTGTTTTTAAAGAGTAAGAGAAATTCGTAAGATACTTAAATAAAAATATAATACATGACTTAGAAAAATTGTCGTGTCACAGTATTTGTTATATAACTGCCTCAAGTGTCTGTGTGGTGCTGGGAACCATTAAATAACACGGGGATCCCCCCTGAAATTGGGAACTGAGTTCGAGGCGACGGCTTATGGTAGAGAAATGAACATTCAATACACGAGCAACAGTTCTGGTTGACATTCCTGCTGTCAGCATGCCAATTGCACGCTCCCTCAAATCTTGCGACATCTGTGGCATTGTGCTGTGTGATAAAACTGCACCTTTCAGAGTGGCCTTTTATTGTGGGCAGTCTAAGGCACACCTGTGCACTAATCATGGTGTCTAATCAGCATCTTGATATGGCACACCTGTGAGGTGGGATGGATTATCTCAGCAAAGGAGAAGTGCTCACTATCACAGATTTAGACTGGTTTGTGAACAATATTTGAGGGAAATGGTGATATTGTGTATGTGGAAAAAGTTTTAGATCTTTGAGTTCATCTCATACAAAATGGGAGCAAAACCAAAAGTGTTGCGTTTATATTTTTGTTGAGTGTATGTACAGTAGTGTGCAGAATAATAGTAGTGCTATGTGATTAAAAAGATTAATCCAGGTTTTGAGTATATTTCTTATTGTTACATGGGAAACAAGGTACCAGTAGATTCATTAGATTCTCACAAATCCAACAAGATCAAGCATTCATGATATGCACACTCTTAAGGCTATGAAATTGGGCTATTAGTAAAAAAAGTAGAAAAGGGGGTGTTCACAATAATAGTAGCATCTGCTGTTGACGCTACAAACTCAAAACTGTTATGTTTAAACTGCTTTTTTATCAATCCTGTGAATCACTAAACTAGTATTTAGTTGTATAACCACAGTTTTTCATGATTTCTTCACATCTGCGAGGCATTAATTTTGTTGGTTTGGAACCAAGATTTTGCTGGTTTACTAGTGTGCTTGGGGTCATTGTCTTGTTGAAACACCCATTTCAAGGGCATGTCCTCTTCAGCATAAGGCAACATGACCTCTTCAAATATTTTGACATATCCAAACTGATCCATGATACCTGGTATGTGATATATAGGCCCAACACCATAGTAGGAGAAACATGCCCATATCATGATGCTTGCACCACCATGCTTCACTGTCTTCACTGTGAACTGTGGCTTGAATTCAAATCATTGTAGATGAACAGCCTATAATATTTTGCACCTGCGTATAAGTTGTCCCCTCTCCAATCAACTTTTTAATCAAACTACGCTGTTCTTCTGAACAATGTCTTGAACGTCCCATTTTCCTCAGGCTTTCAAAGAGAAAAGCATGTTCAACAGGTGCTGGCTTCATCCTTAAATAGGGGACACCTGATTGACACCTGTTTGTTCCACAAAATTGTTGAACTCACTGACTGATGGTGGTGGACAGGTAGTCTTTGGCGTCCTCCATGGAAGACAGGCGCAGTCTCTCCCCTCTCTCCGTGGTTATCATCAGCCTGGCCGGGTAGAGAAGTGAGGCTTACAGCCCCCATTTGTAGAGCTGCTGCATGATGTCTTGATATGCAACCCGTTGTTCCATGACTTCGGGTTTACCGAGATATAGCATATCAGATCTTCTTTTCCGAGCCTCTCGGATGACTTTTTCTTTGGTTTGAAAGTTGTGAAACCTGATAATAACAGGCCCTGGCTTTTCACCTGGTTTAGGTTTAGTAGCCAAAGAGCGGTGAGCAGGATCCAAAACAGGGGAGTTGGGAGAGTATCTTTGGTTGGTGGCCCTCAGTTGACTCCTGTAGCCCCAAAACACGGATGTTATTGCGGTGGAAGAATCTAAAAAAAGAAAGAAACAGAAAATCACACTGTATGATTTGGAAATAATTCATTTGCATTTTATTGCATGAAATAAGTATTTGATCACCTACCAACCAGCAAGAATTCTGTCTCACCAGGGACAAAACTGTAGACCTGCACAAGGCTGGGATGGACTACAGGACAACAGGCAAGCAGCTTGGTAGAAGACAACTGTTATGATTATTTATTAGAAAGTGGAAGAAACACAAAATGACTGTCAATCTCCCTCGGTCTGGGATTCCATGCAAGATCTCACTTTGTGGGGTAAGTATGATTCTGAGAAAGCTCAGAACTACACAGGAGGACCTGGTCAATGACCTGAAGAGAGCTGGGACCACAGTCACAAAGATTACATTAGTAACAGATGACGCCATCATGGTTTAAAATCCTGCAGGGCAGCAAGGTCCCCCTGCTCAAGCCAGGGCATGTCCAGACCCGTTTCAAGTTCACCAGTGACCATCTGGATGATCCAGAGGTTGCATGGGAGAAGGTCATGTGGTCAGATGAGACCAGAATACAGCTTTTTGGAATCAATTCCACTTACCATGTTTAGAGGATGACGACAACCCCAAGAAAACCGTCCCAACCATGAAGCATGGGGGTGGAAACATCATATTCTGGGGGTGCTCTTCTGCAAAGGGGACAGGACGACTGCACCGTATTGAAGGGAGGATGGATGGGGTCATGTACTGTGAGATTTTGGCAAACAACCTCTTTCCCTCAGTAAGAGCATTGAAGATGGGTCATGGCTGGGTCTTCCAGCATGACAATGACCCTAAACACACAGCCAGGGAAACTAAGGAGGGGCTCTGTAAGAAGCATTTCAAGGTCCTCACAGTTGAAGTGAACCTACAGTAAAAATTACAGACCTCTACATTCTTTGTCGGTGGAAAAACCTGCAAAATTGACAGTGGATCAAATACTTATTTCCTCCACTGTACGTGCCGTGGAAGAACCTGCAGGCACATCTGATGACTGTGGAAGTGTGCATGCAGTGTATAATTCTAGTGGTGCACATGCTGCTGGGAGCTGTGATGATTTCTGCGAACTTGATGGACCAGCTGGTGATGCGAGGGATGCCGGTGAAACCAGGGACGTATACTCTCCACCTATCTCTGCATGCGATGCGAGGGACGTGAGCGGCTCCACTTGATCCTGTAGCATGCGCACTGAAGATGCCACTGCAGGCGATGCTTGGGATGTGAGCGCCGCCGCTTGATCCTGTAGTGTGCGCGCTGAAGATGTCACTGCAGGTGATGTTTTGGATGTGAGTAGCTCCGCTTGATCCTGTAGCGTGTGCGCTGAAGATGCCACTGCAGGCGGTATGTGGGATGTGAGTAGCTCCGCTTGATCCTGTAGCGTGTGCGCTGAAGATGCCACTGCAGACGATGCTTGAAATGTGAGCGCCGCTGCTTGATCCTGTAGCGTGTGCGCTGAAGATGCCACTGCAGGTGGTATGTGGGATGTGAGTAGCTCCGCTTGATCCTGTAGTGTGTGCGCTGAAGATGCCACTGCAGGCGATGCTTGAAATGTGAGCGCCGCTGCTTGATCCTGTAGCGTGTGCGCTGAAGATGCCACTGCAGGCGGTATGTGGGATGTGAGTAGCTCTGCTTGATCCTGTAGCGTGTGCGCTGAAGATGCCACTGCAGGCGGTATGTGGGATGTGAGTAGCTCCGCTTGATCCTGTATCGTGTGCGCTGAAGATGTCACTGCAGGCGATGTGTGGGATGTGAGTAGCTCCGCTTGATCCTGTATCGTGCGCGCTGAAGATGCCACTGCAGGCGGTATGTGGGATGTGAGTAGCTCCGCTTGATCCTGTATCGTGTGCGCTGAAGATGCCACTGCAGGCGGTATGTGGGATGTGAGTAGCTCCGCTTGATCCTGTAGCGTGTGCGCTGAAGATGTCACTGCAGGCGGTATGTGGGATGTGAGTAGCTCCGCTTGATCCTGTAGCGTGTGCGCTGAAGATACCACTGCAGGCGGTATGTGGGATGTGAGTAGCTCCGCTTGATCCTGTAGCGTGTGCGCTGAAGATGTCACTGCAGGCGGTATGTGGGATGTGAGTAGCTCCGCTTGATCCTGGGGCGTGTGTGCGCTGGTGCTGCTTGGGGCATCCGTGGAGTGAACGTGTGAATGAATACCGATGACAACCTCAATTTGTCCATATTCCATTTTGCTTTCTGTCTTGACAGTTCCTCATCGTTTGCATAGCTCCCATAACGTCAGCGTTCCATTTGACTGTTGTCCAAGCTCCCATGTCCGATGTCTAAGCCTAACCAAAGCTCAGATGAGCTGCATGTAACATCCTTGTATCACTGATGACTCGTCCATGTTTGTCATGAAAGGAACGTTTTCATGCAGAAACCATTGAGGCTTTTCAGGTTTCAAATCCCGTAAAACCTCGGAGAGGTCGTCGCGCTGCGAGATCTCAGTAACATTGAGAACTGCATTGAGACTCTCTGATCATGCTGCACTTTAACCGCTGCACACAGACAACACAATTAACATCGCAACATAAAACTATTTTTATATTGTGCCTAAAACTCTCGTGAATATATTCTCTGGGTTTATAGACGTTGTTATTGTGTTTATTTTATGTAAACATGTGAGAATCACAGTCTGTCTCTCCGTTATTTTCAATGGGAGCTGCTGTGAGCTACAATCGCTTCCTGATCATGTCGTTCTGGGGGAAAGTGAAGTTTGCTCTTTAACGTCTTGATTATTGTTCTTTACAACACTGTTTGTCCTCTTTGTTCCAGACTAATATATATATAATATGACTGAAATTCAGTTTGAGTTTATTAAATTCCACGCAGATTAAACGTAACAAACACGGATTATTTGTATAATTGTTTTAGCAAGTTTTCAGGGTATCATGCAACAGTCTCTTATTAATGTGATGAAAAGCATAAAAAATGACATTTTTGTAGTATGATATTCATTCATAGTTAGGGCTGGATCAGGTGACCCTGAACCATCCCTTAGTTATGCTGCTATAGACGTAGACTGCTGGGGGGTTCCCATGATGCACTGTTTCTTTCTCTTTTTGCTCTGTATGCACCACTCTGCATTTAATCATTAGTGATCGATCTCTGCTCCCCTCCACAGCATGTCTTTTTCCTGGTTCTCTCCCTCAGCCCCAACCAGTCCCAGCAGAAGACTGCCCCTCCCTGAGCCTGGTTCTGCTGGAGGTTTCTTCCTGTTAAAAGGGAGTTTTTCCTTCACACTGTAGCCAAGTGCTTGCTCACAGGGGGTCGTTTTGACCGTTGGGGTTTTACATAATTATTGTATGGCCTTGCCTTACAATATAAAGCGCCTTGGGGCAACTGTTTGTTGTGATTTGGCGCTATATAAAAAAATTGATTGATTGATTGATTGATTGATTTACAACTGTCATCGTGTGCATTCTCTATGTTGTTTTGACTGCAGTGACTCTCTGGCACGCAAGGGATTATGGGATACGTGAAAACCCTGAATAGCATTAAGAACGTTTTATCAGCTACTTTAACTATTTATGCATGTTCCAGCCGTTTGTGGCTGGCCTGCATGTGCACACGTTGTTGTTGTGAACAGTGTTGCCACAGTTACTTTGAAAAAGTAATCCAATTACTGATGACTGATTACTCCTTGAAAAAGTAACTTGGTTACTTTACTGATTACTCAGTTGTAAAATTAACTAAGTTAGATTACTCGTTACTTTTTTAGTTACTTTCCCCAGCTGCCAACAACAACCCTCTGCCACCTCAACATGACAATGATACCTGTTTTGTCACCCTTTCTTGACTTCAATGAAAATATATACTTGTTTTATAAAAAGTAAAATAAAGACCTCTTTCTTGACCTCATATTTAACTGCTGACAGCACTGTAACAGTAAAACTTGCAGTTTCTAACCTACATTGTTTATAAATGTAACTATTAAATTCTTTCTAACATTTTTCTAACGTTTAAATAGAGTTTAGGTGCATTTGAGTGGAAAATAGTGTTAGTTGTTGACGCGTCGCGGAGGATCAGCTGTTTTTAACGAGCAGATACGGAGCGGCTCAGCTCAGAATTCTAAATAAAAGAGGAAAAAAGCATAAAAATGTCTTTGTAAAGCTCAGTGCAGGTGTGCTGATCACCGCCCTTTAAGAGGTGAGGACGAGTCGTAACTGCTGCAGAAAACCACGGATGAAAAGCTCACAGCTCCCTTAAAGTGAGCAGTTCAGTTGAACCCCGACCTCCTGCCCATGGACCAAGTTTAATGCTGCTATTGACCCACAATGAAAAATAATAGTAACGTACAGTAACTTGGAGAAGTAACTTTAATCTGATTACTGATTTGGAAAGATTAACTTCTTAATAACATTTACATTTACTCTGATGGACTACCCAGCAGTGGGGAATAAGTTTCATTACACTAGAAGTCTTTCAGAAAGCGCTGTAACTAGGTTTAAGGATATGATTCCTTCTTTATGTTCTCTAATGCCATATACCAACACAGTGCAGAGTAGCTACCTAAACTCTGTAAGGGAGATAGAGTATCTCGTCAATAGTTTTACATCCTCATTGAAGACAACTTTGGATGCTGTAGCTCCTCTGAAAAAGAGAGCTTTAAATCAGAAGTGTCTGACTCCGTGGTATAACTCACAAACTCGTAGCTTAAAGCAGATAACCCGTAACTTGGAGAGGAAATGGCGTCTCACTAATTTAGAAGATCTTCACTTAGCCTGGAAAAAGAGTCTGTTGCTCTATAAAAAAGCCCTCCGTAAAGCTAGGACATCTTTCTACTCATCACTAATTGAAGAAAATAAGAACAACCCCAGGTTTCTTTTCAGCACTGTAGCCAGGCTGACAAAGAGTCAGAGCTCTATTGAGCTGAGTATTCCATTAACTTTAACTAGTGATGACTTCATGACTTTCTTTGCTAACAAAATTTTAACTATTAGAGAAAAAATTACTCATAACCATCCCAAAGACGTATCGTTATCTTTGGCTGCTTTCAGTGATGCCGGTATTTGGTTAGACTCTTTCTCTCCGATTGTTCTGTCTGAGTTATTTTCATTAGTTACTTCATCCAAACCATCAACATGTTTATTAGACCCCATTCCTACCAGGCTGCTCAAGGAAGCCCTACCATTATTTAATGCTTCGATTTTAAATATGATCAATCTATCTTTGTTAGTTGGCTATGTACCACAGGCTTTTAAGGTGGCAGTAATTAAACCATTACTTAAAAAGCCGTCACTTGACCCAACTATCTTAGCTAATTATAGGCCAATCTCCAACCTTCCTTTTCTCTCAAAAATTCTTGAAAGGGTAGTTGTAAAACAGCTAACTGATCATCTGCAGAGGAATGGTCTATTTGAAGAGTTTCAGTCAGGTTTTAGAATTCATCATAGTACAGAAACAGCATTAGTGAAGGTTACAAATGATCTTCTTATGGCCTCGGACAGTGGACTCATCTCTGTGCTTGTTCTGTTAGACCTCAGTGCTGCTTTTGATACTGTTGACCATAAAATTTTATTACAGAGATTAGAGCATGCCATAGGTATTAAAGGCACTGCGCTGCGGTGGTTTGAATCATATTTGTCTAATAGATTACAATTTGTTCATGTAAATGGGGAATCTTCTTCACAGACTAAAGTTAATTATGGAGTTCCACAAGGTTCTGTGCTAGGACCAATTTTATTCACTTTATACATGCTTCCCTTAGGAGGTATTATTAGAGGGTATTGCTTAAATTTTCATTGTTACGCAGATGATACCCAGCTTTATCTATCCATGAAGCCAGAGGACACACACCAATTAGCTAAACTGCAGGATTGTCTTACAGACATAAAGACATGGATGACCTCTAATTTCCTGCTTTTAAACTCAGATAAAACTGAAGTTATTGTACTTGGCCCCACAAATCTTAGAAACATGGTGTCTAACCAGATCCTTACTCTGGATGGCATTACCCTGACCTCTAGTAATACTGTGAGAAATCTTGGAGTCATTTTTGATCAGGATATGTCATTCAAAGCGCATATTAAACAAATATGTAGGACTGCTTTTTTGCATTTACGCAATATCTCTAAAATCAGAAAGGTCTTGTCTCAGAGTGATGCTGAAAAACTAATTCATGCATTTATTTCCTCTAGGCTGGACTATTGTAATTCATTATTATCAGGTTGTCCTAAAAGTTCCCTAAAAAGCCTTCAGTTAATTCAAAATGCTGCAGCTAGAGTACTGACGGGGACTAGAAGGAGAGAGCATATCTCACCCATATCTCAGCTTTCAGGCTCCTCTCCTGTGGAACCAGCTCCCAATTCAGATCAGGGAGACAGACACCCTCTCTACTTTTAAGATTAGGCTTAAAACTTTCCTTTTTGCTAAAGCTTATAGTTAGGGCTGGATCAGGTGACCCTGAACCATCCCTTAGTTATGCTGCTATAGACTTAGACTGCTGGGGGGTTCCCATGATGCACTGTTTCTTTCTCTTTTTGCTCTGTATGCACCACTCTGCATTTAATCATTAGTGATCGATCTCTGCTCCCCTCCACAGCATGTCTTTTTCCTGGTTCTCTCCCTCAGCCCCAACCAGTCCCAGCAGAAGACTGCCCCTCCCTGGGCCTGGTTCTGCTGGAGGTTTCTTCCTGTTAAAAGGGAGTTTTTCCTTCCCACTGTAGCCAAGTGCTTGCTCACAGGGGGTCGTTTTTGACCGTTGGGGTTTTACATAATTATTGTATGGCCTTGCCTTACAATATAAAGCACCTTGGGGCAACTGTTTGTTGTGATTTGGCGCTATATAAAAAAATTGATTGATTGATTGATTGATTGATTGACCAAAACGAGAGCAGCCAAAATGACAACACACACTACAATAACTACATACACAATTACATAACAAATAACTAAAATATTTGATCACAGAAACAGAGTGACACTGTTCTGTGCGCTGATTGAACAGGTGGGCATGTGTGCCGAATGTAAATGGACTGTATTTATAATGGACTTTTCCATCTGCATCAGACGCTTAAAGTGCTTTACAAATAATTAGTGCAGCAGATAAGTGAAACAATCATGCAAATGGTGATAAAAGCATCAAATTAGGCAGAAATACTCCTTAGACACTCCTGTTTTGAAAAAAAAAAAAAAAAACGACTGACCACTTGACTTTTCAAACGGTGGTCAGGTAGGGGTCAATTGAAGAATTACACAGAGGTCAAAATTAAAAGATGCTCCAATCATATTGAAAAATATTCCACATTATTTGCCTGATCATAAAGATTCCAAAAAGGTATAGTTTGGACTATCTGTGACTGAATTCTATGGAGTTACGGGATAAAAACATCAGGACTGGTGACAAAGGTCAGTGTCATTTTGTACAGGGGTCAAAAGTTAAAGTTGCTCCAATTTTGGTAAAAAGTGATGCAAATTATTGGTTGAGGTAATAGTATCAATAAATGGAATAGTTGTGACAGTGTTGAATGCTTGGTCTCCAAAGTAAAGGTCAAACAAGGTCGACGTCTATTGGATTCTATGACATGTGGCATATGTTACCCCGTAACGCGATAACTTCATTCAGCTTGGGACTCCGACGAGGGCAGTCGCATCTCCTCCACTCTCCCTTATCTCTGTTCTCTGCTTTTAACCTTCAAGTCCCAGAGGCCGGTGAATATTCTTAATTCATAATTGGGAATATTCTTAATTCATAATTGGGATTTGGTTGTTCAAGTGGAACTATTAAAAGTGTTTTTCACTGCTCAAACCACAACACTACAGTCTTATCAAGCCTGAAGGTCAAATTGCCTGACTGTTTTCCTCCAATGTTTTCGGCTTGGGGAACATTTGGCTGTTTCTTAACTCACAAAGACAATAAACTGTTTTCATAGGACTGAAGCATGCTCCATTCCCTCCCCCCACCCCCTCCAACCCCCCATCAAACACCCCCCACTCCGGCTTCTGCTCACGTCATTCCTTCCCCCTTCTGCGGGGGCGGTGCAATTTTAGCTGCAGCTGGCCCGTTCCTCCCCCCAAGCTGACGGTGGCGCGTCTCAGGGTTGCTACGTGACCCTCACCCACTTGCTTCAATTCGGATAACGGACTTCTTCAAACTTAGTGCACATAAACAAAGTCAAATGTGTATGTGCTGTCTTTAATTCTGATATCTGAGTATAATACTTGATTCAAATTTGAATTTTAAGAAACATGTTAAAAAGATAACAAACACTTTAAAATTTAATTTATCAAATTATAGATACACACACGACTGGTTAAAAATTGGTTGCTCTCGGGTCAGACGTAACCATAGTGTGATCTAATGTCATGTGCTTTGGATACAGTGTCTGCAATTTTAAAAATTTAATGTAATATATTGTAAATGTCCTCTTTTTAATTGTTTTTCATCAGCCTGTCTAGGGACTACAGGTGGAAATTAGCACGTGTGCTGGCATAATGCATCTCTCCTATTTAAGGATAATGTATATTGTGCACTGTCCCTGTCTCAAATAAATAAATAAATGAAATGAAATGTGTGCCATTACATTATTATGGTAAACAAGTAATAATTGTGGACTAATTGCTGTCTGAGGTAACTGGAGTGTAAACATAATTTCTCCACTGTGAGATCAATAAAGTATATCTCATCTCATAAGTAAGGTTGATACATGGTCCAAACTATTCCAAAACCGTGTTAACTCAACTAGTAATTTGAACTGAGGATCTTCTAGTCTCAAGCCCAACGCCTGAACTAGTAAACCATCACCTCCCCCCAAGTAATAAATAAACCTCAAGACCTCTCTGGACCCGTGAGTCACAGCTGGAGAACATGTACCGTGTTTTGAAGGACATGACCTTCCAACTCTACGCCATGAGGTGTGTGCTTGTGCTTGCTGTCCTCACATGGAAATACATTAAAACATATATCGCCTTTGCCATGGGCTGGAGCGGCTGCTAAGCGTGCACACCAGCAGGCTGCTCCATGTGAAAAAGACCGTCTGATCATGTGAACGCTCAGCTGGCAATCTGAATGTCACGTCACCCACGTGAGCTATGGTCCACATGATGCGGTGTCTCTCTTTTGGCATGCTGCCCGCTGGACAAAAGCACAGGGCCGGCTGGACACATCGGGCCAGCAGATGTGGACATGATAAGCGCACACCACTTCATTCATGTCATTTCATGACTTGACATCTATGACCATGGTTTATATACAGAGGAACATGAGGTTCATACAAGTATTGTCCGCTTGATAAGAGGGATTCAATAAATTGCGTGTTTTTTATGGTGTGTGGTTTTAAATTTTTTTTTCTCCACAGCAGCGGTGTGATGTGGTGCCACACATTCCAGCTGCTCCCACTGTTCATTCACATGCATGAGCATGCACAAAATAATTGGGCAAGCATGCACTTGGGGGAGGTGATGGTCTAGTGGTTAAGTGTTGGGCTTGAGACCAGAAGATCCTCGGTTAAAATCCCAGCCTGACCTGAAAATCACTAAGGGCCCTTGGGCAAGG
The DNA here is from genome assembly GCF_902500255.1 of Thalassophryne amazonica. NCBI lineage: Eukaryota > Metazoa > Chordata > Actinopteri > Batrachoidiformes > Batrachoididae > Thalassophryne > Thalassophryne amazonica. The sequence goes on from NW_022986298.1 coordinate 21,114, forward strand.
TCTTTAATCCCCTAGTTGCGCCTGGTGTGTAGTGAGCACCTTGTATGGCAGCGCCCTGACATCGGGGTGAATGTGAGGCATTATTGTAAAGCGCTTTCAGCGTCTGATGCAGATGGAATAACACTATATAAATGCAGTCCATTTATCTGCTCATCTCAAAACTGATGCAGATGAATGTCCTTTTTTAAATTACATGGTACTGTTTCTTTTCAACCGATCGAAGTCAGCACGTCAGAGTCAATCATGCCATCTCAGATGCCTTATCAATCAACGTACCCTTCAGGGGTGTGTCAGCTCTCAAGTTGTCTTCATGCAGCATTCAAATGAATGTTCTCACAATCTCCGGTCTAACAGCCAGTTTTTGAATTTTCAGATGATACAGCAGTCCTCAACCTATTGCACAAGGACTCATGCACATCAGGGAAATGCGGCCAGCAGCATAGGCGTTGGGATCAAGTTGTTGTTCCATGGTGGGGATAGGAAGAGAAATGGTGTTGGGGTCATTTTAAAGCAGGGGTGGGCAATTAATTTTTACAAGGGGCCACATGAGGGACCTGAATTGTGTCAAGGGGCCATACCAACATATCTTTAACTTAATTCTGCCCAACTATCTTCCAATGTAAAATGCACTTAGTTACATAATGTGTATCATTCAGTTCATGATCATATCTGAAGTTTTTAATAATGAGGAGAACTGTTGTACGTTAAAAATTTGTGCATTTCATTTTCAAGAGTTTTGAGATCTTGAAATTGCCTTGAAAACTCTCCATGCAGAGCTTCTAACATGGTTGAGTACTTGTGGAGGTGACTGGCTGATCTTGTGGTTTCCTTTAGTGTTGGCAAGTGGGTCAGAATGTTGTCCTTCACTTGGTTCAAGAGAAGCTGCAGCTTTCTCATGAAAGCCTTCACTGCACATCTCATGCACAAAGCGCACTTGCACTGCAGTTTGACACTTGGTTCATTCATAAGTGCAGTCACATCCAATCCGAGGTCTGCCACCCAGTCTTCATCTGAAAGCTCTGGGATGTCTTTTCTTAACCCAAAAAAGCCTGAATCTGGTCTTTCAGGTCCCAGACACTTTTCAGTCCTTTGCCCAAGCTGAGCCACCTGACGGCGCAGTGACAGCTTATTTCACTATGTTCAGTCTCATTTTCCTCCAGAAGTGCAACAAATTGTCTGTGATTTAATGCTCTCACTCTGATGAAGTTCACTATTTTAGTTCCAGCATCAACAACGTGATTCATTTTCAACACTGTCTCACATAAAACTTCCTGATGTATAATTCAATGTAAAAATGGTCAATTCTGCACAGGGTTGATTTCTTTTCACAAGTCCAACATTCTTCCCTGTCAGATTTGGACAACTGTCCGTTGTCACACCTGTTAGCTTTTCTCATTTCAGTCCTAATTTGTCCAAACATGCATTTACCTCTGTGAACAAGTCCAGACCAGTGGTTGTCCCTTTCATTGACTGCATGGCTGCCAGCTCCTCTGTGATTTGAAAGTCCGCACTTATCCCACTTAAAAAAATTAGTAGCTGGTTGGTGTCACGTACATCGCAGCTTTCGTCTAATGCCAGAGAAAAACAGTCAAAGTTGGCGACTCTGTTCTTCAGCTGAAGCTCCAAGTTTCTAGCGATGTCCTCCACCCGCCTCGTGACAGTGGGTCGGGAGAGTGACACGTTCTTTTTCTCTGGACATATCAGTGAAACAGAGTCCAATAAATACTCCTCAACGAACTCTCCGTCAGAAAACGCTTTACTTTTTCTGGTGATTTTGTGAGAAAGTACATAACTGCGAGCAATGCAGCAGACTCCCTCACGCTCTTCATCTGACAAATTTCTGTATTTATCCTCATGCTTAGTCGTGTAGTGGCGATTCAAATTATAATCTTTAAACACAGCGACTTCTGTACCACATATTAAGCACATGGCTTTACCTTTAATTTCTGTAAAGAAATACTTGGTGGTCCACGTCTTATTGAAAACACGACATTCGTTATTGATTTTTCTTTTCTTAGCGTGAGCTGACGTTTTGATGGTGACATGGCTAGCATCACATCCCGCTGTTCACCTTCACACACATACGGAATAGGCGCGAACGTATTTTCAAAATAAAAGCAGCACAGTTGTATTTCATGCATAACATCGTTATTTTTTTCAATTTATTTTTTATTTTATGATTGGCCTCACACAGGCTGGACAGAGATGCAGAAAGGGCCGGATGTGGCCCGCGGGCCGTGGTTTGCCCAGGTCTGTTTTAAAGGAAAAGTGTCTTCAGTGTGTGCTGGAGGTTAAGCGAGTGTCTGACAGGCACCGGAGTACATCAGAGACCTGATCCAGCCTTATGCTTCCTCCAGGAGCCTCAGGTCGTCCAATCAGAACCTGTTGATGGTTCCTCGGACCCGTTTTAAAACTCGCGGGGACAGTGGTGGTGGCACCTAGCCTCTGGAATGAGCTTCCCTGTGCCCTTCGTTCTCTGGATTGTATAGATACTTTTAGAAGGCAACTAAAGACGCATTTCTTTAGCTTTTTAGCCTAATATTGTATTTTATTGTTTTCGTATGTTATTTTTAGATTATTTTTGTATGCCATGTGTAGCGCTTTGTGACCCTGGTCTGTGAAAGGCGCTTTATAAATAAAGCTTACTTACTTACTTACAGCTATTTCAGATCACTTTTCTGTTATTTTTTGAATGTATTCCTCCATCTGCTGGTAAAGCACTTGTTCCTTCCTCTCACCGCCGTTTGGTCACCTCCTCGATAGTGAAGGAATTTGCTGCTGCCTTCATGGACTTTCAGTTTTATGCCATGAATGGACTGGTTTCTCCATTACGCCCAGAAAACATCCTCTCTTTTTTCCACTTCACATGCGCAGTAATTTAATTTCAATTCAATTTAATGACCTTATAATGCATCAAATCACAACAAAAGCTGTATCAAGATGCCTCACACAGAACAATTCAACATAAAAAATAAATAAATAATTAAAAATGAATAAAAAATTCAAATACATAATTGAAAACAGAAATAAAAGAATAAAGCTTATAAAAAATAAAAACTATTCATAAGAAGGAGAATAAAAGTGGGTTTTGAGTCTTGACTTAAAAATGTCCACGGACTCCGACTGCCTCACGGTCACAGGAAGACCGTTCCACAGGGTGGGTGCATGATGAGAAAAAGCTCCTTGGGAACACAGAGACGTCCTGCATCCTACGACCGCAAAGCCCGGGCCACACGTAGAGTTCCACCAGATCAGCCAGATAAGACGGCACCAGTCCATGAACAACTTTATAAATCAATAACAAAACCTTAAAATCTGCTCTTACAGAGACAGGGAGCCAGTGCAAGGTTCTGTTTTTACTTTGTTGTATGTGTGTTTCACTTTTATTTTTATAAATCTGTCTTTTTACTGTAAAGCACTTTATAAATAAATGTTGATTGATTGATTGACAGAGTGTTGAGTGTGAAGTTGGAAATTGAAGTGATGATGATGAATATCATCAGTGCATATGCCCCACAGGTAGGTTGCGAGATGTTGGAGAAAGATTACTGGAGTGAGTTAGAAGAAGTGGTGGAGAGTGAACCCAAGCATGAAAGAGTGGTGATAGGAGCAGACTTCAATGGGCATGTTGGTGAAGGGAACAGAGGTGATGAGGAAGTCATGGGTAGATATGGTATCAAGGACAGGAATGTGTCATGGACAGGAATGTGGAATGGCAGGTGGCAGTTGATTTCTTTAAGAAAAGAGTGGAGCACAGGGTGACATATAGGAGCAGAGGAAGGTGCAGACAGGTGGACTACATTCTGTGTAGGAGATACAAGTTAAAAGAAATTGGAGACTAAGGTGGTGGCAGGAGAGAGTGTAGCTAGACAGCATAGGATGGTGGTTTGTAGGATGACTTTAGGAGGTGAAGAATAAGAAGGGAATGAGAGCTCAACAAAGGATCAGATGGTGGAAGCTGAAGGAGGAAGACTCGTGTGAAAATCAGAGAGAATGTGAGAGAGACACTGGATGGAGGGGAAGAAATTTTGGACAACTGGAAAAGTACTGCAGATGTGGTGAGGGAGACATCTGAAAAGGTACTGTGTGCAACATCTACACAGTGGAAGGAAGATGAGACTTGGTGGTGGAATGAAGATGTTCAGGAAAACATAAGGAGAATGAAACTGGTGAAAAAGAATTGGGATAGTCAGAAAGATGAAGAAAGCAGACAGGAGGACAAGAAGATGCCACAGAAGGTGAGAAGAGAATTGGCAAAAGCTCAGGAAAAGGGACATAAAAAGGGTAGACCGTGCCTGCAACACAGTACAAATACCCAGAATGCAGGTTGAATGCTCCCAGAACTCATTATGTATACTCACAATTCTGGATAAATGCAGCAGGAATATGCAGAATTCATCCCAAATGCTGTACGACACAGGCCCAAACGCTGGCCAAATAATGTCTGAGGGCCGCTCGGAAGGCACCCCGAATGCTGTACGAATGGCAGCCAGCGCGCCCCTGGAATGTGCACCGAACATGTAACAACCCAAAACGAATGCATCCGATAGGCAGGAATGTCCCCAAAATGTGACACGAATCTCCTGAGTGTACCAAGAATGGCCCTGAATGATCCTCACTAGGGTATAAAAGCCCACTCATTGTAATAGTCATCAGTTCCAGCCCAGACGACTGACAGTATGGACCCTGTGGACCATGTAGCACCGCTGCAAATCGCTGTCCTCCAGTAACAGCTGCTGGAGCAGCTTCTGGAAACCAGGTGGAGGACGATGAGGAGATGGAGAAGACACAGAAGATACCAGACCCAACCATTGCTGGCAGAGGGGAGGAGGAGGCTGTATGGCGACTACACCAGATTCATGGAGGAGCTCAGAGTGGAAGACCCGCAGGCCTTCCAAAACTACGTGAGAATGGAGCCTGCCATGTTTGAGGAGTTGGTGGAGAGGGTGGACCAAAGATCCGGAGGCAGGACACCCACATAAGAAAGACACTGCCTGCAAGCCAAAAGCTGGCCATCACCATCAGGTACCTGGCATGAGGTGACAAATACCCCAGCCTGATGTACAGTTTCTGCATGGCGTGCAGCACTGTCAGCATCATCATCCCAGAGGTCTGCCAAGCCATCATGGAAGAGTATAAAATGAGGTCATCGCCTACCCCCCTTGTAGATGGGGACTACAACTTCCTCTGGGTGGAGATAAGGGCATGTGGCAGTATGTCAGACACCCAGATCTTCAATGTGTCCAAACTGAAGCAGTGCTTGGAGGATGGAAGTGTGGGGTTCCCTGAGCCATCCCCCATACCACACGACGACATGCCCATTAATTTATTTCATTTATTTTATATAGCGCCAAATCACAAACGTTGCCTCAAGGTGCTTCACACAAGTAAAGTCTAACCTTACAAACCACAAGAGCAAACACACAGGTGGCAGTGGTAAGGAAAAACTCCCCTCTGATGATTTGAGGAAGAAACCTCAAGCAGACCAGGCTCAAAGGGGTGACCCTCTGCTTGGGCCATGCTACCGACACAATTGACAATACAAATATACAGGAAATTTTGGGACTCCATGCTGCACTTAATCATGGGTGATGATGCCTTCAGGATCAGGACCTACCTGGTCAAGCCATATGGGCACATAGAATAGAATGCCTTTTATTGTGATTATACGATGTACAATGAGATTAAAAGCCAACTCCAAAATCAGTGCAGGCAAGTAAGAAGAAAAGCTGCGATATCAAATAATATGTATCAAAAATATATATATACAATTTAAACATTAGAAGGTAAGGTGCACGGTCCTGGATGGTATGTACATTGCAGAATAAGTATGTTATTATATACATTATTGAAAATTATAAATATTGCACATTATGGGATGGAATATTGCACATTACAACTGTCGATGTATGCGGGAATTCAGGATGGTTATCGCTTTGGGAAAGAAACTGTTTTTGAGTCTGTTTGTTCTGGTCTTAATACACCTGTAGCGCTTACCTGAGGGCATCAGGTCAAACAGTTCAAAGCCAGGGTGAGAGCTGTCTTTAGTGATGTTTAGGGCTCTGCTAAGGCAGCAGGAGCTGTAAATGTCCATCAGGGAGGGGAGAGGGCAGCCAATGATCTTTTGGGCTGTCTTTATGACTCTCTGGAGCCTCTCCCTGTCTGCAGTAGTACAGCTGCCATACCATACTGTGATGCAGTTTGTCAGCAGGCTCTGGATGGATGCTCAATAGAAGGTCAGCAGCAGGTTGGAGTCTAGCTTGTGCTTCCTGAGGACTCTCAGGAAGTGTAGCCGCTGCTGAGCCATCTTGGTGAATGCTGTGATGTTCACAGACCAGAAGATATCATTGGAGATGAGGACGCCAAGAAACTTGAAGGTGTGACCCCTCTCCACATGCTCACCATTGATGAAAAGGGAGGGGGGGTCGATGCTGTGCTTCCTGTAGTCAATGATGATTTCCTTGGTTTTCTTGGTGTTTAGTGTGAGGTTATTCTCTGAACACCAGGCTGCCAGCTTCAGGACCTCCTCTCTATAAGCTGTCTCATCACCCTTAGAGATGAGTCCGACCACGGTGGTGTCGTCAGCAAACATGACCACCAGGTTGTTTTGGTGGGCCGTACTGCAGTCGTAGGTGTAGAGACAGTATAGGAGGGGGCTCAGCACACAGCCCTGTGGGGAGCCGATGCTCAGCATGCGGGTGGTGGAGAGGTGGGGGCCAAGTCTCACAGTCTTGGGCTGGTTGGTCAGAAAGTCCTTGATCCAGGCACATGTGAGAGGGGGGAGGCCAAGAATGGCCAGTTTTGTAGTGAGAATGTCCGGGATTATTGTATTGAAGGCTGAACTGTAATCCACAAGGAGCATCCGAACATAACTCTGCTGCTGCTCCAGGTTGCTCAGCGCAGAATGGAGAGCTATGGCGATGGCATCCTCTGTGGATCTGTTCACACGGTATGCGAACTGGTGAGGGTCAAAGTTTGGAGGAAGATAGACCTTGATGTGCTGGAGAACTAGTCTCTCGAAGCACTTCATGACTACTGGAGTAAGGGCCACCGGACGGTAGTCATTCAGGCTGGTGATGGAAGACTTCTTAAGCAGAGGTATTATTGTGGTTGCTTTGAGGCAGGACGGGCTAACTGCCTGGTCCAGAGAGATTTTGAAGATCCTGGTGAAGGTGGGAGCAAGCTGGTAGGCGCATGCTCTGAGCACCTTGCCAGGTACTCCCTCTGGGCCGGCGGCTTTCTTAGGATTCACTGCCAGGAGCACCTGTCTGACCTCATGCTCCTGTACAGTGAGTGGAGTGGAGCAGGAGAGCGGTGGGGGTTGGGGCAGGGCTTTAGCAGATGGGTGCTGCAGGGATGTATCAAAACGGGCAAAGAAGCAGTTTAGCTCCTCTGCCCGTGGCACACTCAGGTCTCCTGATGGCATATCACAGCCCGTGAAGTTTGTGATGTCTTTTATGCCCCGCCACACCTCCCTTGTGTTGTTGCTGGCCAGGTGGGACTCTATGCGCAACCTGTGGTCCTCTTTGGCCCTTCTCACTCCTCTTTTCAGGTTAGCTTGAGCAGCGCTGTACAGAGCTCTGTCGCCAGACCTGAAGGCTGCGTCGCGGACCCTGAGGAGTGCGCAGACTTGGCTGGTCATCCAGGGTTTCTGGTTTGGGAGGACCTGGATGCTTTTGTCCAGTCACATTCCTGACAGAGAACTGGATATAGTCCAGTACGGTTCCCATGAATATCTGCAGTTCCTGATGTTCAAATAAGTCCCAGTCCATCTGATCAAAGCAGTCCTGCAACTGGGAGAGTGCATTTTTGGGCCAGGTTGTAACAGTCTTTGTAGTGGGTCTGGCACTGCGTCTGAGGCGGATGTAGGCTGGGGAAAGCAGGAGGGAAAGATGGTCTGACTGGCTGAGGTGGGGGAGGGGTATGGCTCTATATGCGTGCTTGATATTTGTGTAGACATGATCAAGAGTGTTCTCTCCCCTGGTAGAACACTTGACATGCTGGTAGACCTTCGGGAGTACAGTCTTCAAGTTGGCCTTATTAAAATCCCCTGCGATTATGTGAACACCGTCGGAGTGAGCCCACTGCTATTCGTTTACGGTGTTCAGCAGGAGAGAGAGCGCTGCGTTTACACTAGCGTCGGGTGATATGCACACAGCCGTGATGCTCACAACAGTTAGCTTTCTCGGCAGAAAGAAAGGCCGGCATTTTACAAACATGTACTGGATGTCCGGGGAACAGTGATTGTCTATGATTGTCCTGTTGTTACACCAGTTTTCGTGCACATACATACAGAGCCCTCCTCCTCTACTCTTATCGGAGTCCTCAGTCCTGTCCCAGCGGAGCAGAGTGCGACCTGCTAGCTGCACGCTAGCATCAGGAATTCCCTGCTGAAGCCAGGTTTCGGGGATAATCAGAACACAGCAGTCATGAACGTAGCGGTTTCCAGCGAGTTGTAGTTGCAGGTCATCTGTTTTATGCACCAGGGATCGGGCGTTGGAGAGATACAGGCTTGGTAGAGGTGGCTTGTGTGCAGTGTTGGGTAAGTTACTTTGAAAAAGTAATTAGTTACAAATTACTAGCTACTTTTTACAAAAGTAATTAGTTACATTACTTAAGGATTACTTTGTGTCAAAAAATAAGAGAATCGAATATGTCTGTTTGTTTTATTAAAGACATTAAACAAACAAACAAAAAAAGATCCAACTACAAAGAAGTTGTTGAATACTGGCTCAAAGGACAACATAAACGTGAAAATAAATACTTTTATCAGCCAGGATGATTCACTTAAGGTAGTTTAGTCTACAAGATTTTGTAGTACTGAAACATTTTAAATAATATAAAATAAAAATTATTTGTAAACAACTTGAATCGAATATGTCTGTTTGTTTTATTAAACCCATTAAACAAACAAACAAAAAAAAGATCCAACTACAAACAAGTTGTTGAATATTGGCTCAAAGGACAACATAAACGTGAAAATAAATACTTTTATCAGCCAGGATGATTCACTTAAGGTAGTTTAGTCTACAAGATTTTGTAGTACTGAAACATTTTAAATAATATAAAATAAAAATTATTTGTAAACAAGTTGAATCAAATGTGTCTGTTTGTTTTATTAAAGCCATTAAGCAAACAAACAACAACAAAAAAAGATCCAACTACAAACAAGTTGTTGAATATTGGCTCAAAAGACAACATAAACATGAAAATAAATACTTTTATCAGCCAGGATGATTCACTTAAGGTAGTTTAGTCTACAAGATTTTGTAGCACTGAAACATTTTAAATAATATAAAATAAAAATTATTTGTAAACAAGTTGAATCAAATGTGTCTGTTTGTTTTATTAAAGCCATTAAGCAAACAAACAACAACAAAAAAAGATCCAACTACAAACAAGTTGTTGAATATTGGCTCAAAAGACAACATAAACATGAAAATAAATACTTTTATCAGCCAGGATGATTCACTTAAGGTAGTTTAGTCTACAAGATTTTGTAGCACTGAAACATTTTAAATAATATAAAATAAAAATTATTTGTAAACAAGTTGAATCAAATGTGTCTGTTTGTTTTATTAAAGCCATTAAGCAAACAAACAACAACAAAAAAAGATCCAACTACAAACAAGTTGTTGAATATTGGCTCAAAGGACAACATAAACATGAAAATAAATACTTTTATCAGCCAGGATGATTCACTTAAGGTAGTTTAGTCTACAAGATTTTGTAGCACTGAAACATTTTAAATAATATAAAATAAAAATTATTTGTAAACAAGTTGAATCAAATGTGTCTGTTTGTTTTATTAAAGCCATTAAGCAAACAAACAACAACAAAAAAAGATCCAACTACAAACAAGTTGTTGAATATTGGCTCAAAGGACAACATAAACATGAAAATAAATACTTTTATCAGCCAGGATGATTCACTTAAGGTAGTTTAGTCTACAAGATTTTGTAGCACTGAAACATTTTAAATAATATAAAAAATATTTATAAAACAACCTGAAATTTAACATGTATAAAAGTGAAAAACTTATTTTTAAACAGTGCAAAAGGTAACAGTGAACTGTTGTAGTATCCCATGCTTCCTTTAATGTTTATCAATCAATCAATCAATTTTTTTTTTTATATAGCGCCAAATCACAACAAACAGTTGCCCCAAGGCGCTTTATATTGTAAGGCAAGGCCATACAATAATGATGTAAAACCCCAACGGTCAAAACGACCCCCTGTGAGCAAGCACTTGGCTACAGTGGGAAGGAAAAACTCCCTTTTAACAGGAAGAAACCTCCAGCAGAACCAGGCTCAGGGAGGGGCAGTCTTCTGCTGGGACTGGTTGGGGCTGAGGGAGAGAACCAGGAAAAAGACATGCTGTGGAGGGGAGCAGAGATCGATCACTAATGATTAAATGCAGAGTGGTGCATACAGAGCAAAAAGAGAAAGAAACAGTGCATCATGGGAACCCCCCAGCAGTCTACGTCTATAGCAGCATAACTAAGGGATGGTTCAGGGTCACCTGATCCAGCCCTAACTATAAGCTTTAGCAAAAAGGAAAGTTTTAAGCCTAATCTTAAAAGTAGAGAGGGTGTCTGTCTCCCTGATCTGAATTGGGAGCTGGTTCCACAGGAGAGGAGCCTGAAAGCTGAAGGCTCTGCCTCCCATTCTACTCTTACAAACCCTAGGAACTACAAGTAAGCCTGCAGTCTGAGAGCGAAGCGCTCTATTGGGGTGATATGGTACTACGAGGTCCCTAAGATAAGATGGGACCTGATTATTCAAAACCTTATAAGTAAGAAGAAGAATTTTAAATTCTATTCTAGAATTAACAGGAAGCCAATGAAGAGAGGCCAATATGGGTGAGATATGCTCTCTCCTTCATGTCCCCGTTAGTACTCTAGCTGCAGCATTTTGAATTAACTGAAGGCTTTTCAGTTAAAAGCAGGAAATTAGAGGTCATCCATGTCTTTATGTCTGTAAGACAATCCTGCAGTTTAGCTAATTGGTGTGTGTCCTCTGGCTTCATGGATAGATAAAGCTGGGTATCATCTGCGTAACAATGAAAATTTAAGCAATGCCGTCTAATAATACTGCCTAAGGGAAGCATGTATAAAGTGAATAAAATTGGTCCTAGCACAGAACCTTGTGGAACTCCATAATTAACTTTAGTCTGTGAAGAAGATTCCCCATTTACATGAACAAATTGTAATCTATTAGATAAATATGATTCAAACCACCGCAGCGCAGTGCCTTTAATACCTATGGCATGCTCTAATCTCTGTAATAAAATTTTATGGTCAACAGTATCAAAAGCAGCACTGGGGTCTAACAGAACAAGCACAGAGATGAGTCCACTGTCTGAGGCCATAAGAAGATCATTTGTAACCTTCACTAATGCTGTTTCTGTACTATGATGAATTCTAAAACCTGACTGAAACTCTTCAAATAGACCATTCCTCTGCAGATGATCAGTTAGCTGTTTTACAACTACCCTTTCAAGAATTTTTGAGAGAAAAGGAAGGTTGGAGATTGGCCTATAATTAGCTAAGATAGCTGGGTCAAGTGATGGCTTTTTAAGTAATGGTTTAATTACTGCCACCTTAAAAGCCTGTGGTACATAGCCAACTAATAAAGATAGATTGATCATATTTAAGATCGAAGCATTAAATAATGGTAGGGCTTCCTTGAGCAGCCTGGTAGGAATGGGGTCTAATAGACATGTCTTTGGGATGGTTATGAGTAATTTTTCTCTAATAGTTAAAATTTTATTAGCAAAGAAAGTCATGAAGTCATTACTAGTTAAAGTTAAAGGAATACTCGGCTCAATAGCACTCTGACTCTTTGTCAGCCTGGCTACAGTGCTGAAAAGAAACCTGGGGTTGTTCTTATTTTCTTCAATTAGTGATGAGTAGTAAGATGTCCTAGCTTTACGGAGGGCTTTTTATAGAGCAACAGACTCTTTTTCCAGGCTAAGTGAAGATCTTCTAAATTAGTGAAATGCCATTTCCTCTCCAACTTACGGGTTATCTGCTTTAAGCTATGAGTTTGTGAGTTATACCACGGAGTCAGGCACTTCTGATTTAAAGCTCTCTTTTTCAGAGGAGCTACAGCATCCAAAGTTGTCTTCAATGAGGATGTAAAACTATTGACAAGATACTCTATCTCACTTACAGAGTTTAGGTAGCTACTCTGCACTGTGTTGGTATATGGCATTAGAGAACATAAAGAAGGAATCATATCCTTAAACCTAGTTACAGCGCTTTCTGAAAGACTTCTAGTGTAATGAAACTTATTCCCCACTGCTGGGTAGTCCATCAGAGTAAATGTAAATGTTATTAAGAAATGATCATACAGAAGGGAGTTTTCAGGGAATACTGTTAAGTCTTCAATTTACATACCATAAGTCAGAACAAGATCTAAGATATGATTAAAGTGGTGAGTGGACTCATTTACATTTTGAGCAAAACCAATTGAGTCTAATAATAGATTAAATGCAGTGTTGAGGCTGTCATTCTCAGCATCTGTGTGGATGTTAAAATCGCCCACTATAATTATCTTATCTGAGCTAAGCACTAAGTCAGACAAAAGGTCTGAAAATTCACAGAGAAACTCACAGTAACGGCCAGGAGGACGATAGATAACAACAAATAAAACTGGGTTTTGGGACTTCCAATTTGGATGGACAAGACTAAGAGTCAAGCTTTCAAATGAATTAAAGCTCTGTCTGGGTTTTTGATTAATTAATAAGCTGGAATGGAAGATTGCTGCTAATCCTCCGCCTCGGCCCGTGCTACGAGCGTTCTGGCAGTTAGTGTGACTCGGGGTGTTGACTCATTTAAACTAACATATTCATCCTGCTGTAACCAGGTTTCTGTAAGGCAGAATAAATCAATATGTTGATCAATTATTATATAATTTACTAACAGGGACTTAGAAGAGAGAGACCTAATGTTTAATAGACCACATGTAACTGTTTTAGTCTGTGGTGCAGTTGAAGGTGCTATATTATTTTTTCTTTTTGAATTTTTATGCTTAAATAGATTTTTGCTGGTTGTTGGTGGTCTGGGAGCAGGCACCGTCTCTACGGGGATGGGGTAATGAGGGGATGGCAGGAGGAGAGAAGCTGCAGAGAGGTGTGTAAGACTACAACTCTGCTTCCTGGTCCAAACCCTGGATAGTCACGGTTTGGAGGATTTAAGAAAATTGGCCAGATTTCTAGAAATGAGAGCTGCTCCATCCAAAGTGGGATGGATGCCGTCTCTTCTAACAAAACCAGGTTTTCCCCAGAAGCTTTGCCAATTATCTATGAAGCCCACCTCATTTTTTGGACACCACTCAGACAGCCAGCAATTCAAGGAGAACATGCGGCTAAACATGTCACTCCCGGTCCGATTGGGGAGGGGCCCAGAGAAAACTACAGAGTCCGACATTGTTTTTGCAAAGTTACACACCGATTCAATGTTAATTTTAGTGACCTCCGATTGGCATAACCGGGTGTCATTACTGCCGACGTGAATTACAATCTTACCAAATTTACGCTTAGCCTTAGCCAGCAGTTTCAAATTTCCTTCAATGTCGCCTGCTCTGGCCCCCGGAAGACAGTTGACTATGGTTGCTGGTGTCGCTAACTTCACATTTCTCAAAACAGAGTCGCCAATAACCAGAGTTTGATCCTCGGCGGGTGTGTCGCCGAGTGGGGAAAAACAGTTAGAAATGTGAACGGGTTGGCGGTGTACACGGGGCTTCTGTTTAGGGCTACGCTTCCTCCTCACAGTCACCCAGTCGGCCTGCTTTCCCGGCTGCTCGGGATCTGCCAGAGGGAAACTAATGGCGGCTAAGCTACCTTGGTCCGCACCGACTACAGGGGCCTGGCTAGCTGTAGAATTTTCCACGGTGCGGAGCCGAGTCTCCAATTCGCCCAGCCTGGCCTCCAAAGCTACGAATAAGCTACACTTATTACAAGTACCATTAGTGCTAAAAGAGGCCGAGGAATAACTAAACATTTCACACCCAGAGCAGAAAAGTGCGGGAGAGACAGGAGAAGCCGCCATGCTAAACCGGCTAAGAGCTAGTAGCTGCGCTAAGCTAGCGGATTCCTAAAAACACACAAAGTGAATAATGTGTAAATAATTTAGAGGTGATTCAGCAGAGGGAGTGCTTTAGTTAAGGCACGTGAAGATTACACTGTGAAACAAATCGTTATCTAGTTAACTAGATCAATCTAACTGCACAGATTAAACAGCTAACGGATACAGCAAAACACCGCTGTGCTCCGGAACAGGAAGTGATACAATACCGCAGTGAGAGCCAACCACCAGTAGAGGCAAGCAAGAGCCAAAATCATATATATATATATATATATATATATATATATATATATATATGAACATAACACTTTTGGTTTTGCTCCCATTTTGTATGAGATGAACTCAAAGATCTAAAACTTTTTCCACATACACAATATCACCATTTCCCTCAAATATTGTTCACAAAACAGTCTAAATCTGTGATAGTGAGCACTTCTCCTTTGCTGAGATAATCCATGCCACCTCACAGGTGTGCCATATCAAGATGCTGATTAGACACCATGATTAGTGCACAGGTGTGCCTTAGACTGCCCACAATAAAAGGCCACTCTGAAAGGTGCAGTTTTATCACACAGCACAATGCCACAGATGTCGCAAGATTTGAGGGAGCTTGCAATTGGCATGCTGACAGCAGGAACAGTATATATACGAGGTCTATCAGTAAAGTATCCTACCTTTTTATTTTTTTAAAAAACTATATGGATTTGAATGACGTGCGATTACACCAGTCATGCTTGAACCGTCGTGCGCATGCGTGAGTTTTTTCACGCGTGTCGGTGACGTCATTTCCCTGTGGGCAGGCCTTGAGTGAGATGTGGTCCCGCCCTCTCGGCTGAATTCCTTTGTTTCACACGCTGCTCGAGACGGCCCGCGTTGCTTTATCAAAATTTTTTCTGGACCTGTGAGGAATATCCGAGTGGACACTATTCGAGAAATTAAGATGGTTTTCGGTGAAAAGTTTAACGGCTGATGAGAGATTATAGGGTGTTTCTGTCGCTGTAAGGACTTCCCACGGAGCGGGACGTCGTGCAACGCTTCCAGGCGCCGTTGTCAGCCTGTTTCGACCTGAAAACATCCTAATTTAAGGCTTAATTCACCCAGGACGTCGTGAGAGAACAGAGAAGATTCAGAAGAGGCCGGCATGAGGACTTTATGCGGACATTCCACTGTTTAAGGACATTTTTTAATGAAAGACGTGCGCGCAAATTCGCCGTGTCGTTTCCGTGACGACTCAGCAAATCTGTGTGCGTCGCGACAGGAAAAACACCTCCGTGTTGAAAACCATTTGTAAAATTCAGGCGGCTTTTGATGGCTTTCAACAAGTGAGTAACTGAGAAATTGTTTAACAGCTTGGGCATGTTCCAACAACACAACACCACCACCAACGGAGGTGTTTTTCCTGTCGCGACCCCCCCGCGGTCGGGTCCAGCCCAACATGCGACTCTGCCCGCACGTTCTTTCATTACAAAATGTCCGTTAACAATGGAATGTCCGAATAAACTCCTCATGCCGACTTCTTCTGAAAGTTCTCTGTTCTCTGATGACTTCCTGGGTCAACAGAGCCTGAAATGTGGAAGTTTTCAACTTGAAACGGCGAGACGCTGCCGCCTCGAAGCGCAGATCGCCGTCAGGCGCCGTGGGCCGTCCTTACGGCGACACTACCAGACCAAAATCTCTCATCAGCTGTTAAAATGTTTACCGCAAACCAGCTGAATTTATCGAATGGTGTCCACTCAGTTGTGCCTTACAGTTTTGAAAAAATTTTGATCAAACAAAGCAGCAGTCTCTGAGCCATTCCTAAACAATGAAAAAACAACGAGAGGGTGGGTGACTCCTCACTCAAAGACTGCCCACAGGCAAATGACGTAACCGACAGGTGTGAAAAAACTCTCGCATGCCCACGAGGGTTCAAGCATGTCTGATGTAATCACACGTGATTCAAATCCATATGGTTTTTGAAAAAAATAATAAGGTCACATACTTTTCTAATAGACCTCATACATACATATATATATATATATATATATATATATATATATATATATATATATATATATATATATATATATATATACATATATACATATATATGTATATATATGTGTATATATGTGTATATATATATATATATGTATATATATGTGTATACGAGGGCTGTCAATAAAGTAACGGTCCTTTTTATTTTTTTCAAAAACTATATGGATTTCATTCATGTGTTTTTACGTCAGACATGCTTGAACCCTCGTGCGCATGCGTGAGTTTTTCCACGCCTGTCGGTGACGTCATTCGCCTGTGAGCACTCCTTGTGGGAGGAGTCGTCCAGCCCCTCGTCGGAATTCCTTTGTCTGAGAAGTTGCTGAGAGACTGGCGCTTTGTTTGATCAAAATTTTTTCTAAACCTGTGAGACACATCGAAGTGGACATGGTTCGAAAAATTAAGCTGGTTTTCAGTGAAACTTTTAACGGCTGATGAGAGATTTTGAGGTGATTCTGTCGCTTTAAGGACTTCCCACGGTGCGAGACGTCGCGCAGCGCTCTCAGACGGCGTCGTCAGCCTGTTCAAGCTGAAAACCTCCACATTTCAGGTTCTATTGATCCAGGACGTCGTGAGAGAACAGAGAAGTTTCAGAAGAAGTCGGTTTCAGCATTTTATCCGGATATTCCACTGTTAAAGGAGATTTTTTTAATGAAAGACGTGCGGACGGGTCCGCGCGTCGGGACGCAGCCGCCGCGACGCTCCGCCACAGGAAAAACACCTCTGTTGGAAGCCTTAAGGACAAGTTGGAACATGTCCTGCTGTTAAACAATTTCTCATATACTCACTCCACTGAAAGCCATCAAAAGCCGCCTGGATTTTACAAATGATTATCAACATGGAGGTGTTTTTCCTGTGCTGCCGCACCGCGTTGGCTGCGTCCCGACGCGCGGACCCGTCCGTACGTCTTTCATTAAAAAAATCTCCTTTAACAGTGGAATATCCGGATAAAATGCTGAAACCGACTTCTTCTGAAACTTCTCTGTTCTCTCACGACGTCCTGGATCAATAGAGCCTGAAATGTGAAGGTTTTCAGCTTGAACAGGCTGACGACGGCGCCTGAGAGCGCTGCGCGACGTCTCACACCGTGGGAGGTCCTTAAAGCGACAGAATCACCTCAAAATCTCTCATCAGCTGTTAAAATTTTCACTGAAAACCAGCTTAATTTTTCGAACCGTGTCCACTTCGATGTGTCTCACAGGTTTAGAAAAAATTTTGATCAAACAAAGCGCCAGTCTCTCAGCGACTTCTCAGACAAAGGAATTCCGACGAGGGGCTGGACGACTCCTCCCACAAGGAGTGCTCACAGGCGAATGACGTCACCGACAGGCGTGGAAAAACTCACGCATGCGCACGAGGGTTCAAGCATGTCTGACGTAAAAACATATGAATGAAATCCATATAGTTTTTGAAAAAAATAAAAAGGACCGTTACTTTATTGACAGCCCTCGTATATGTATATATATATACATATATACATATATATGTATATATATGTGTATATATATATATATATGTGTATATATGTGTATATATGTGTATATATATATATATATGTGTATATATGTGTATATATGTATATATATATATATATATACATATATATGTATATATATGTGTATATATACATATATACATATATATATATATACACATATATATACATATATATGTATATATATGTGTATATATATATATATATGTGTATATATGTGTATATATGTATATATATATATATATATATATATATATATATATATATATATATATATATATATAAAATTCACAGAGTCTGTGAAAAATGTCCGTGTGCTCACATTTTGTGCAGATGACTAAAGAGGGATACAAACACTTTACGGGCGTGGACGGCAGTGACGGGATGCTGAGGGAAGCTGCTAAAAGCAGATTGTACAAGGACCTCAGACTGGCCTTACTGGGAACAGATCTACTTCCTGCAGAGCCTGGTACGGTGCCGTCACTGCACCTCACTGACACTTCTCACCTCTCTTCTCTGACACACGACTGGTGTTTGACCAACAAACTGCATTATGACGACACCCTGTAGAAACAACTCAGTGCCAAGACGATGCAGCTCGGTGCCACAACAGCGCGAGGGGTGCAAAGGAGGAAGCAAGTCGGGCGCCGAAAAATTAAACCTGTTTAAATTTTTTGGCGTCTTGTGCACAACGCAGAAAGGAAGTGGTTCCAGCACAACTCGGGGCAAAGAGGCGTAACTCGGGGCAAAGAGGCGTTACCCAGCGTGACCCGGAAGCCAATTTATGATTCCTGCTGTGTTCCATTGTTCCCACAGTATAAATCATGCAGGACTGTTTTTATACCGTGTACTCAATGCAGTAAAAACTACACGCTGAAGAAAAGAAAGACCACAGAAAAAAATGCAGACTGATTGCCAGAAATATCCAGTAAAAAGTCTGGACATCTCTAGTCCACTCATGGATGTTCGTTCACGCGCGCACATGTGAACAATTAAAAGAAAAAAAAAGTCTGGCTGCAGGCATTAATTCTTTGTTCTCTGCTCAAACTCTCACATCACAGTTAAAAAAAGGACAAAAAAGGACATAAGTCCTGAGACAGGACATGTCAACATCAAGTAGAACTTCAGACATCTCCACATTTGCTCAAGGACGGTTGGCATCTTGCGGTCAAGGGAGGAAAGATAAACTACAACAGAACTCAGAGCGCAGCCCTGCAGCTCAGAACAACAACAAGCAGAAGAGAAGTCAGAGTGCACAGTCTGTCTGCAGCCAAACTGTGCACTCTGACTTCTCTGTGCACAGAACCTGCAGGCTGCGTTTTCACCTCCTCTCTGCCCCCTGCTGCGCGCACCTGATGCAGAAATATGGGGCCATTATTGTAGCAAAAGTATTTGCAAATGCGTATTTTGATCCACAAATGCATGTAGCAATCTGTGCGTGTGTATTTTGATCTGTCCGTGTGAAATCTCTGCATGTGTATTTTGATCTGTCTGTGAAATCTGTGCGTGTGTATTTTGATCTGTCCGTGTGAAATCTCTGCATGTGTATTTTGATCTGTCTGTGAAATCTGTGCGTGTGTATTTTGATCTGTCCGTGTGAAATCTCTGCATGTGTATTTTGATCTGTCTGTGTGAAATCTCTGCATGTGTATTTTGATCTGTCCATGTGAAATCTCTGCATGTGTATTTTGATCTGTCTGTGAAATCTGTGCGTGTGTATTTTGATCTGTCCGTGTGAAATCTCTGCATGTGTATTTTGATCTGTCTGTGTGAAATCTCTGCATGTGTATTTTGATCTGTCTGTGTGAAATCTGTGCGTGTGTGTTTTGATCTGTCTGTGTGAAATCTCTGCATGTGTATTTTGATCTGTCTGTGTGAAATCTCTGCATGTGTATTTTGATCTGTCTGTGTGAAATCTGTGCGTGTGTGTTTTGATCTGTCTGTGTGAAATCTCTGCATGTGTATTTTGATCTGTCTGTGTGAAATCTCTGCATGTGTATTTTGATCTGTCTGTGTGAAATCTGTGTGTGTGTGTTTTGATCTGTCCGTGTGAAATCTCTGCGTGTGTATTTTGATCTGTCCGTGTGAAATCTCTGCATGTGTATTTTGATCTGTCTGTGTGAAATCTCTGCATGTGTATTTTGATCTGTCCGTGTGAAATCTCTGCGTGTGTATTTTGATCTGTCTGTGTGAAATCTCTGTGTGTGTATTTTGATCTGTCTGTGTGAAATCGGTGCATGTGTATTTTGATCTGTCCATGTGAAATCTCTGCATGTGTATTTTGATCTTTAATTCTTTAATTAATTCAATTTTTTTATATAGCGCCAAATCACAACAAACAGTTGCCCCAAAGCGCTTTATATTGTAAGGCAAAGCCATACAATAATTATGTAAAACCCCAACGGTCAAAACGACCCCCTGTGAGCAAGCACTTGGCTACAGTGGGAAGGAAAAACTCCCTTTTAACAGGAAGAAACCTCCAGCAGAACCAGGCTCAGGGAGGGGCAGTCTTCTGCTGGGACTGGTTGGGGCTGAGGGAGAGAACCAGGAAAAAGACATGCTGTGGAGGGGAGCAGAGATCGATCACTAATGATTAAATGCAGAGTGATGCATACAGAGCAAAAAGAGAAAGAAACAGTGCATCATGGGAACCCCCCAGCAGTCTACGTCTATAGCAGCATAACTAAGGGATGGTTCAGGGTCACCTGATCCAGCCCTAACTATAAGCTTTAGCAAAAAGGAAAGTTTTAAGCCTAATCTTAAAAGTAGAGAGGGTGTCTGTCTCCCTGATCTGAATTGGGAGCTGGTTCCACAGGAGAGGAGCCTGAAAGCTGAAGGCTCTGCCTCCCATTCTACTCTTACAAACCCTAGGAACTACAAGTAAGCCTGCAGTCTGAGAGCGAAGCGCTCTATTGGGGTGATATGGTACTACGAGGTCCCAAAGATAAGATGGGACCTGATTATTCAAAACCTTATAAGTAAGAAGAAGAATTTTAAATTCTATTCTAGAATTAACAGGAAGCCAATGAAGAGAGGCCAATATGGGTGAGATATGCTCTCTCCTTCTGGTCCCTGTCAGTACTCTAGCTGCAGCATTTTGAATTAACTGAAGGCTTTTCAGGGAACTTTTAGGACAACCTGATAATAATGAATTACAATAGTCCAGCCTAGAGGAAATAAATGCATGAATTAGTTTTTCAGCATCACTCTGAGACAAGACCTTTCTGATTTTTAGAGATATTGCGTAAATGCAAAAAAGCAGTCCTACATATTTGTTTAATATGCGCTTTGAATGACATATCCTGATCAAAAATGACTCCAAGATTTCTCACAGTATTACTAGAGGTCAGGGTAATGCCATCCAGAGTAAGGATCTGGTTAGACACCATGTTTCTAAGATTTGTGGGGCCAAGTACAATAACTTCAGTTTTATCTGAGTTTAAAAGCAGGAAATTAGAGGTCATCCATGTCTTTATGTCTGTAAGACAATCCTGCAGTTTAGCTAATTGGTGTGTGTCCTGTGGCTTCATGGATAGATAAAGCTGGGTATCATCTGCGTAACAATGAAAATTTAAGCAATACCGTCTAATAATACTGCCTAAGGGAAGCATGTATAAAGTGAATAAAATTGGTCCTAGCACAGAACCTTGTGGAACTCCATAATTAACTTTAGTCTGTGAAGAAGATTCCCCATTTACATGAACAAATTGTAATCTATTAGACAAATATGATTCAAACCACCGCAGCGCAGTGCCTTTAATACCTATGGCATGCTCTAATCTCTGTAATAAAATTTTATGGTCAACAGTATCAAAAGCAGCACTGAGGTCTAACAGAACAAGCACAGAGATGAGTCCACTGTCCGAGGCCATAAGAAGATCATTTGTAACCTTCACTAATGCTGTTTCTGTACTATGATGAATTCTAAAACCTGACTGAAACTCTTCAAATAGACCATTCCTCTGCAGATGATCAGTTAGCTGTTTTACAACTACCCTTTCAAGAATTTTTGAGAGAAAAGGAAGGTTGGAGATTGGCCTTAAAAGCCTGTGGTACATAGCCAACTAACAAAGATAGATTGATCATATTTAAGATCGAAGCATTAAATAATGGTAGGGCTTCCTTGAGCAGCCTGGTAGGAATGGGGTCTAATAAACATGTTGATGGTTTGGATGAAGTAACTAATGAAAATAACTCAGACAGAACAATCGGAGAGAAAGAGTCTAACCAAATACTGGCATCACTGAAAGCAGCCAAAGATAACGATACATCTTTGGGATGGTTATGAGTAATTTTTTCTCTAATAGTTAAAATTTTGTTAGCAAAGAAAGTCATGAAGTCATTACTAGTTAAAGTTAATGGAATACTCAGCTCAATAGAGCTCTGACTATTTGTCAGCCTGGCTACAGTGCTGAAAAGAAACCTGGGGTTGTTCTTATTTTCTTCAATTAGTGATGAGTAGAAAGATGTCCTAGCTTTACGGAGGGCTTTTTTATAGAGCAACAGACTCTTTTTCAAGGCTAAGTGAAGATCTTCTAAATTAGTGAGACGCCATTTCCTCTCCAACTTACGGGTTATCTGCTTTAAGCTACGAGTTTGTGCGTTATACCACGGAGTCAGACACTTCTGATTTAAAGCTCTCTTTTTTAGAGGAGCTACAGCATCCAAAGTTGTCTTCAATGAGGATGTAAAACTATTGACGAGATACTCTATCTCCCTTACAGAGTTTAGGTAGCTACTCTGCTCTGTGTTGGTATATGGCATTAGAGAACATAAAGAAGGAATCATATCCTTAAACCTAGTTACAGCGCTTTCTGAAAGACTTCTAGTGTAATGAAACTTATTCCCCACTGCTGGGTAGTCCATCAGAGTAAATGTAAATGTTATTAAGAAATGATCAGACAGAAGGGAGTTTTCAGGGAATACTGTTAAGTCTTCTATTTCCATACCATAAGTCAGAACAAGATCTAAGATATGATTAAAGTGGTGGGTGGACTCATTTACTTTTTGAGCAAAGCCAATAGAGTCTAATAATAGATTAAATGCAGTGTTGAGGCTGTCATTCTCAGCATCTGTGTGGATGTTAAAATCGCCCACTATAATTATCTTATCTGAGCTAAGCACTAAGTCAGACAAAAGGTCTGAAAATTCACAGAGAAACTCACAGTAACGACCAGGTGGACGATAGATAATAACAAATAAAACTGTTTTTTGGGACTTCCAATTTGGATGGACAAGACTAAGAGACAAGCTTTCAAATGAATTAAAGCTCTGTCTGGGTTTTTGATTAATTAATAAGCTGGAATGGAAGATTGCTGCTAATCCTCTGCCTCGGCCCGTGCTACGAGCATTCTGACAGTTAGTGTGACTCGGGGGTGTTGACTCATTTAAACTAACATATTCATCCTGCTGTAACCAGGTTTCTGTTAGGCATGCGTGTGTGTTTTGATCTGTCTGTGAAATCTGTGCGTGTGTATTTTGATCTGTCCGTGTGAAATCTCTGCATGTGTATTTTGATCTGTCTGTGAAATCTGTGCGTGTGTATTTTGATCTGTCCGTGTGAAATCTCTGCATGTGTATTTTGATCTGTCTGTGTGAAATCTCTGCATGTGTATTTTGATCTGTCTGTGTGAAAATCGGCAGTGGTGTTTTGATCTGTCCGTGTGAAATCTTGCGTGT